>NW_018250493.1:116964-142069 GCF_001263595.1 Phalaenopsis equestris | reverse complement strand
ATTTTAAAATATAAAATAAATTGTGATGATTTTTCCACTCTGTTCTTAATTTACTTTTTGATCTGGCCAAATGAAATGTTAAAATCTGTTGTGAAACTTTTGATCCATGAAAAAAGTATAAGTTCTACAACAGAGTGAGAATCACATTTAAGTCCATGAAGAAGTGTTTCGTTTAAGGAATAAGGTGCAAATGAATCACATTTAAGTCCATGAAGAAGTGTTTCGTTTATGGAATACGTTTAAGGAATAAGGTGCAAATGAATAGGGAAATATACATTATTGGGCGCAAAATTAGAGATGTTAGGGTGACAAACTAAAATCCCCAATTTAGTTTTAGTGTTTAAGAACTAAAGCGAACGTCAGCCTTCAGGGTAAGAGAAGTGGGACCTCTAGAATGAGAGCTAATATCATCCCAGCCTAACCACGAATTTTGGGACTAAACCTGAGATTGGCCAATGATTCTCTATAACACTAAATCAGGGTAGAAAATTAAAACTGCTCCTATTTGGCACAATACAAATTTAAACCATTTATGTCTATCATTAACGAAAAACTCATTATAGTGGGAATGTTACTTAAATTTGAACTCTTCGTCATAAAACTTTGTTTAGTAAATTTAACTTTGAAGTTTAGAAATTAATTTAGTAAACTTAGTTTTGTTAGCATACATTAAAACCACTTTAATCAACCTTCCAAACTAATTGCTTATAGTAGTAGACTAGAATTAACCTAAAAGATTTGTTACCTTAATTCTTCGTGGGATCGATACTGTGGTTTTTAAAGAAAGACCTTTTTTAAAGAAAGAGAAAGACCTATATTACTTGAAGTGATACGTGCACTTGCGTAGAACTCCTAGTGTGTGAACTATTTTATATATTTTATATAAATTTCTATTTTGCACATTAGATACATAATATAAATTGGGTCAAGTTGTTTGCCATATTTTTTAAAAGTTTTGAAAAGCTAAATTTCTACGTAATTTCGAGACAGGTCAAGTTCTTGGCACTGTTACAGTGGATTTAAATTGACATAAAATACACAAAAAAAATAACACATACTAGGGGCACATCAATGCCTTATGAAAGTTTGGAAGAAGTTCTTCTTCCTTGGAAGCCATGGACCTAGAAGTTTATTGCAACTACATTGGAATGGGGGATGAGAACTCGATGAATATGGTGATGGATCAATCATCCCAGAATTCATCACCTATTTATCCTTGCTTTTGTTTGAACACACTTCTGAAGAGGATCAAGAAGATAAAGAAAGAGGTACAGAACCTTATGCATGTAATTGTGAATATTTTTGAAATGTTGGATCATTTGGATTGGAGGTTGAAGGAACATTTTAAACATACTGGACGTATTAAAGATAATTAGGTACTTATGTACAAGAAACATGCTTAGATCGAGGAAGATTCAATGGATGAATTTCCTTATCGACCTTTCTACAACTTGCATGTGCACTGCCAATCCATAAGAGATCCAGGAAGACAAAAGTGAAGAAGATGCTTGAACTTACTTTATGCACGGAATGCTTATTTAGTATTGCTTGCTTATGTCATTGTGTTATGTTGGATTGCATTTAATTTCATAGTTGAACCCTATTTATGTTTTTTGTTGAGTATTTTGATGTTTAGATTTTAGTGTTAGATTGTTTGGTTTGCATTAGACACTAAATAGATTTTATTCAGTTAAAAAATATTAGTTTGTAATAGTGTGGATTTTATATATAAAAGAGATTTTTGTGTCGTTTGTGAAAGTTATGTGTTAGAAAATTATTTAATTATGAGTTTAAGTGTTTATTTGAGTTAATTAGAGGTTGACGTAAAGCGTTACACAAGAGATTTTCTCAGAAAATGAAATTTGGAAAAATTAGGCATTGGCGCCTAAGGCGCCAAATTCCCAAAAATGCCCAAATAGCTTAAAAACCGCAAAATCACCCAGTAAAACTCTATTTTTACTGCTTGGGTTTTCTCCTACCTTTAAATCGTGACTTAGGGCTTTACATTATGCGGATTTGAGAAGATTTTAATTGCTAAGATCTTAGATTTCATCTTCTCTTGGTAAGAGCTTCACTTTAACCTAGAAATTTTTTATTTTCATCATGGATTTGTCCTACATTATGGGAGATCCAAAATTTGGGATTTTTTATGAAGAAGCTTAAAGAAACCCCATGGTGAAAAGTTTCTTACCAAATAATCTTACTTCTAAAACTAGATTTTTTATTTTGTAATTTATTTGGATTTTATTTGGATTTCCTAGAAATTCCTATGGCTCCACGAGTAAAAAGAGAAAAGCCTACGGGAGATTTTGATGTGAGAAAAAGTTGTCAACTATAAGGGCCCAACACAGTTACAATACTCAAATGGGCTAGAGAAAATTGATGCAGGAACTTGCATTTGCTAACCTAGGTGGTGAGATCGGGAGGTTGATTGTCACCAAAAATTGGGAGAGGTTTTGCTACTTCACTACAGTAGCTATTGTGCCTATGATCCGAGAATTCTATGCCAATTTTTCAATTCATTACTGATGATCACATCTTTGTGAGAGGTAAACAAGTTAAGTTTTTAAGAGGGATGATCAATGCATTTTATGGATTAAGTAAAGTATTTCATTATGAATATGCTACATTCGTGATGACTTATTCATCATTAGATGAAGTGATTGCCTTTCCTAATGTTTTTAAGAGGGATGATCAATGCATTTTATGGATTGAGTAAAGTATTTCATTATGAATATGCTACATTCATGATGACTGATTCATCATTAGATGAAGTGATTGCCTTTCCTAATAGATGGAAGGGGAGAATGGAAAATTTAGAATAATAAAAAAGTTAATTTCTCCACTTCCATGATGACTATTCTATCAAAAGTGTGGCATTACTTCATCTCTGCTAAGTTTCTTCCAAAAAATCATTTGAGCGAAGTAATAAAGGATAGAGCTATGCTAAACTTCTGCATTCAGAAAATGAAGTCAGTAGATGTTGGTGCTCTTATAGTATATCATGCTCGGAGTATAGCTAGGAGTGCTACTACTAGTGGTATGGGATACCTTGCCCTGATTTTTACTTTATGTGAATAATCAAAAGTAGAGTCACATAGAAATTAAAAAAAAATTTTTAGCCACAAAATCCTATTGGGAAGCATACGGTTCAAGATTTGAATCATTTGTTGAGTCCAGGAGTGGAGGTAGTGATAGACCCTCAACATCTGCTGCAGGGACATCTACTTCTCACTCTGCTTCACTTGAAAGTATTATGGAGCAGCTTATGATTCAAGAAATGGATATTGTAAATATGCAAAAAAAGGATTGGAGGAATTGAAGCAAGGAATGCTTATAATGATGAGTATAAGAAGAGGAGAGTTGAGCATGATATAGCATATGAAGAGGCAGTGGTTAGATCTCTAAGGGGTGATTATAATGTGGAATTTCCAACTTGCCCCAGTTTCACTCCTTATATGCCAGATCATGATGATGATGATGAAGGAGAAGAAGACGAAGAAGAAGAAGAAGAAAATGTTGATGAGGAAGGGGATGAAGACTGATATTTTAGGATTTTAATTTGTTTGTTACTTTGTTTCTTTATTATTTTGATTATTTGTAGTTTGTTTTATTTTAAAAATATTGAGATATGAACTTTCATTGTAATATTGTGTTGTGGACCTAATTGTAGTAGTAATTGTATATTTTTACTTTTTCTGTATTTTTAGTATTTTTCAGTTTTTTTATGTTTTTAATTCTCAACAAATCCATTACATTATATTATGTTTCATTTAATACTTTAAAGTCTGCAAATGCCAGTTCCATATTCAGAAAATTTTATTTGTCCTCAATTAACTATATTTTAAAAATTAATTTAACATGACCTGGGATATTAAGATTTAACTTTAAATGACTATATTTTTGTTTGTAAATATTATGGTAAATTTAGGTAAAAGTTTGTAATAATGAAGGTCAATTCCAAAGTTAAAAATATTTTGTATGAAGAGATAAGACTATGTTTTTCTATTTAAAGTGATGGAAATTGTATTTTTGAAGTATTAAAAATTTTAGAATTTCATGTAAGAAGAAAAGAATGAGACTTTATGAAAAATCATCAAAATTAATATGAATTTATAAAGTGAAGAAAGGTAAGAAGTTTTAACTTTAAGAAGAGGATAATGAAGTTTAAAACTATTAAAGGCTATCCAGATATAGTAATCCTCACTTGAAAAAGAAAAAAAAGAAAGTGTTGAAAAGATTCTGAATAAAAAAAGAGAGAAAAAGAAGAAAAAATTGTTTGAGGAGAAGCTTGAGGAGATGTCTAATAAAAAATTGGCTTCACTTGAAGCAACTTAAGGAATAGGCTTTATTACATTTTATAAACTTATATTTGAGTATTAGCACACTTAATAGTACATCTTTCATGAAATTATTTTCCATATGAGTATTCTATGTATCCATGATATGGCAAATTACAATTCTTCTTAAAATGAATAAAGATTTAAAAATTTTAGATTTGATTACTAAGTACTCTTAGAATTAGAGATTGAATATAAGTTATTGAAAGTTTTTTTAAAATTTTACTATTTTATTTATGAAAATAAAGTATAGAAGTTTATAAGTTAATATTTATCCGAAGTCATATACTTTTTTGTAGTAAAAGTGTCACTTAAACACAAGTAACATTTAAGTTTGGGGGATTTTGATACACAAAAATTATGTATTATTTTAATTATACATTTAATGCTTATTTTTAGTGATATTGCACTTTAAAGAAGGGTATTTTATTGGTTTTGTTGAAGTTATCTCAATTACAGGCATTTGGAGCAAAAGTAGCAAAAATGATGAAATTTGAACCAAAATAGTAAATTTTGTGATTCTCGCGCCTGAAGCGCCAGAACTGGTGTCTGAAGCACCATTTTACAAGGAGCTGAAGCACCCAAATTGGTGCAAGAATCCCATTTTATAGAGATTTGGTGCCTAATGCGTCAGATTTGATGATTGAAATGCTAAAACCCAGAATATCGCAACCTTAAGTAACTTGGTGCCTAAGGCACGAGAACCAACACCTGAGGCGCTAAAGATAACTTTTAATGAATTAAGCTGATTTGAGATGAATTTTAGATAAATTTTGAAGGGTCCACTAATTTTAAATGCCCCACAAAGTGATTCAATGCATCTAGACATTTTGGATGGTTCTTTTTTGAAGGGATATGTCTCTTAGATCAATAGACATATCTTTTGAAATTCAAAAGACTTGACTTTTGGATAAATTTTTGGAGTGAATTTTGAATTATTTTTGAAGGGAGGCAGCCTATAATAAAAGTGAGGGAAGTCTAAGGCATAAGTGTGGAGTGAAGGGGGATCCAAAGAGGCAATTGAGGTGTGAGAGAGAGAAATTTGAGGGCTTGAAAATTTTCTTCTAGGCTTGTAAGAGGAGAGGGAAGGTGAGAGATTTCTTCTTCATGACACTTCTAAGAGAGAATTGAAAGTTCTTGTAAAGAGGTTAAGTTCTTGAAGAAAACTTCTAGGTAATTGCTTGGGAAGGATTGTGAGATAAATTGTGTCTTTTATTTCTTTGTTTTTGTATACTTGTTTTTATTTATGAAATTAGTATTTTAGTGTTTCCTTCTCATGAATTCTATGTAATCTTCTTTATTCTTCTCCCTATAATGAGATTTGGTTTTGTGAAGAATTGATTTTGTTTTATATGATTTTAAATGTCAATAATTTGTGATGATTTGAATTCTGATCTTTATTTACTTTTCAATCTGGCCAATTGAAATATTAATATGTGTTGAGAAACATATGAACTGAAAGGGCTATAACTTCTACAGCATGGTGAGAGTTACATTCGATTCCAAGGGAGGGGATGTCATCCATCGGGTTGGATGCAAATAAATAGAGAAATATATTTTCTTGGATGCAGAATTGGAGATTTTAAGATGACAGATTGAAATCCCTAATTTGGTCCAGTTGATTGGAAACTAATGCAAGATTGTTAGCCCTTAGGTTATGGAGTAGTGGGAGCTCGAGAGTGGTAGTCAGTATCCTCCCAACCTAACCACGGAATTAGGGACCAAACTCAGGACAAGTCAGTGTTCTTCATAAACTTGAAAGAGGGTAAAGAGTAGAATTGCTCCTATTTGGCACAAAAAAAATTTTTATATATTTTTAAATGACTTTAATTTCTTCACAATCTATATACTCATTGTAAAGTGGATGGATGCTTTTTTAAATTTGAACTCTTCGTCACAAAAAATTTATTTAGATTTCATAAGTTTGCTTTTGAAAGTTTAACAATTAGTTTAAATAACTTAGTTCCTTTTATTTTCATTTTATTTAGCCTACACTTAATTACTTTAGATTAAAATTTATTCTTCAATTTTGTAGTTTGAATTTTGTTTTACATTATAGTCATAAGAATTTATCTATAAGTATTTCAAATTTTATTGTGGGATCGATATCTAGGACACCATCAGAGCCCTTTATTACATGAGTGGTACGTATACTTGAGTTTTTATTAGGGGATTTGGCGGTTTAAAGATTCTTAAAAGGTAAAATTATTTTTGTTAATTTTTTTTTGGTGGGTTTACATTGCATAATTATTATTATAACTGTCGTGTGTATTTTGTAATTTTGTAAAATATTTGTAAAAGTATCACACAAAAATATGCCTCATCAAAAATCTGTATTAATATGAGGAATCAACCCCTAAAATTTCAAGTCATGGTGATTATTATTTAGCTAAATAAAATTAAATCATTACAAAGAGTATTTAATCAACTTAAAGTAAAGTACAAGTCAAATATTTTTAATATTTATTCCACATTGTTCTCTTGTATTCACTGAGCAAGAGGGTATTTTTACTTTATTTTTATGATTTTTCTACCCAAGGATATGTATTTTCTAAGTTTTGGAATTAATTTAAGTAAAAAATCCTTATTTTCCTACTTAATCCAGTCAACGCCACCTTAACCTACGGTGCTCCGAGCTTTCCACACATCGTCGCGCTACTGGACGCCGCCATCCACCTCAGCTGCCATGCAGTCTGCTGTTCTTGCTTCATCTCCTCGTCCGACTTGATCCTAGTTGTCCTAGCGATACATGCACGATCCAACTGCTCTCCTTCATTTTCTCCGATTGTTCTAACTCGAGAACCGTCCACATTAAAACCTTTATATCTCTCTAGATGCTCAACCAAATCACATGGAGTTTGTTCCTACACCTTCATCTACTCAAGATGAACACGTCTATACAGTTACATGCTTATGAAATCAAACTTCTCTTCACAAAAGCCTAAACCAAGCCAAAAATTAGGGTTTATGTTCTATACATGAGTTTGAGAGGGAAGGCGTCAATCAAATGCCTTGTGGAAGCTTTAGCAGAGTCCAGTGAACCTCCTAAAAATGTTCTTTCCTTTTGGTGAATAGCCTAGGTAGGAGTTTAATGAAATGTTGATGCGACCTTAGTCAAAAGCTATGTTAGGGTGGTCAAAAGAGGGGGGTTTCAGTGGGAATCTTATTAGTTTGATTTGGAGAAGCTTTTGAAATAATCAATTTGAATTTTTTGAGAGTTTTGAGAATGGTCAGAAACTGCCCTATTTTTGAGCTCTGAAATTGAGCTCGAACAGTAGGGAAGATGGTTGGAATGGGCTTAAAAGGTCTTGGAGGAGCTCAAGAAGCAATTTGGCAGAGTTTCTCCAAGGAAATTGGTAATCTCTCCTTTTAGTTGTGGGAGGTGGAGTTTAAATAGAGGGGTAAGGAGTGGCCACATGGTTGTTCAGTGGGTGCAAAGGGCACCTTAGGTGGAAGGAAGAGAAGCTCCAATGTCCAATGGGAGTGAGCCAAGTCAATGAGTTTTAAATTTGGGTTTTTTCTATGGAGTCCACTTGGTTTTGGTGTTTTTCGGCAACTAGGTCGGCCGGCCAGATCGGGGCTCATGGCTAGGTGGCTCAGGGGATCCAAGGGAAGCTTAATGATGATTATCACAGAGTTTTTATGGCTGATGGCAAATTAATTTGAGTTTAGCCAAATGGGAAGAGATCCCCTAAATTAGGGGATCATTGGTCCATGGATCATGTAGGGTGGGCTAGGTGGGTCTAGCCTAGTCCCTAGGGTCCAAAGGCTGGATGTGGTGACCATGGCTTGGTTAATTTGAATGAGTTTGGTTCAATTAAAGAATTAAGTTCAAAATCATGTCATGAGCTTGGATTTGAGTTTGGGTTATGGTTTATGTTAGGCTCAATCCATTGTTCAAATTGTTCCAAGGTTTGTAATGAAGAGCTTTGGATATCAATTAGGTAGAAATTTTGGAGTTATGAGGTTCAATTAGATGGTTTGTAATGAAGAGCTTTGGATATCAATTAGGTATAAATTTTGGAGTTATGAGGTTCAATTAGAAGGAATTTAGACATAGGTACAAATTTGGGGATTATGGCGTAGGTTGGATTTGGGTGAGGTTTAGTCTAGACTAAGTCCGATTAAAAGTTCAATCTAGTTTAAGGAAATTTTATAAGGAATTTGGAATTTAAAATCGAGAAAATTGGATAGGTTAGGGGGTTCAATTTGGGGAAATTGGGTATTTTGGTTGGGCTTGGATTTTAGGTTTGAAATTGAGTTCAATTGAGCTTTAATCTGGTTTAAATCAAGTTCAAACATGATGAGTTTCAGTTTGGAATTGAAATTAAGGAAATTTGGGATCAATTTGGTGGAAATTGGAGGTGATTGGGGTAATTGGACCTTAAGGGCAAAGTTAGGATTTTGGTCAAACTTGGTTAAATTAGTCCAATTTGGCTCAATTTAATGGTTCAAATTGATTTTGGGGACATTTTGAGTGATTTTGGGACATTTAGAGTGATTTTGGAGATTTTGAGAATTTTTAGAATTTTTGGGGTATGAAGGGCATTTTGGTAATTTTGGCAATTTTTTAGGTATTTTGGGGATTTTTGGAAATTTTGGGGTATTTTGGTTAATTTGAGGGATTTGGAATGGTTTGATATGATTTTTGAATAGATTTTGATAATTTGGGTAATTTTGCAATTTTTGGAATATTTAGAGTTTAAAAGCAATTTGCTAGTTATGGGAAAGTGGAAAGTTTAGGGGCAAAAGGCTAAAATTGGTTATTTAGGTAAAATTGGGGTTCAATTGGATGCCAATCATGAAATTACCCTTCATGATCCATGAGACCAAGGGAAACCCCACTTTGGGTCCTCCATGTGTTGGTCTTAGCCAAACCCTAGCATAGGGCTAATGGTTTAAAGGACCATCCACATGAGTTTCCAAAAAGAGTAAGGGATCAACTAAGCATATTTGGTTAAGGGTTGAGGTTGTGAGTGTAAGTGAGGGGTTAAGTGAGGAGTATCAAGTGTATGTGTGTGTGAGACTGACCAAGATCACATCACCCAGGGTAAACCGAGGCCAAAGAGTCCTATGGGGACTCCTCTTGAGCTCCCCCATATTGGCCCCACCTACTAAGTGCTAGAGGTTAAAACCAACATGTGGAACTTCAAGATGAGCAAAGAAGAGTTTTAGAATTTCTAAGGGTGAGGGTGTCATCACTAGTCCTTTAAGAAAGTCAACAGGAAAAGACCTATGGCTAAATCCTAGGCTTCTAAGGAAGAGACTAGACCTTAACCAAAAGTGAGGTCAATAAATGGACCCCCAATAGCTGTGGTGTGTCAAGCCCTCACACTACACGTATTGGAGTTGACCAAAGAGATCAACAAAGCCAACACTACTGTTTGAGCTAACACACTCTGAACATAACAGAGAAGAAGCGAAGAAAATTTCCACCAGGGAGTGAATAGGGACTCCCGTTGGGGAAATAAAAAAGGGATGTCAGAGGTAACCATCAGGGAAACTTATGGCCATGGAGAAAATTTGATTCGATTTTGATGTCTTAAATTTTAATTTTTATTTTAGTTTTGATTTAACATTTCAGTAGATAGAATTTTTTGTGGGGAGACTAGATTGACATGCGAAGCACAGAGACTCACATCCAACTCAAGAGGCCGATCGAAAGTGCAAAAAAAATGAGAATATGATGTCTTAATCCATTTAAGGTGTTCTTATACCCATCTCGAAGAATGGAGAATCAGAATTTAGGTACTGACCTAAAGATGAGAACTGAAATTTTGGTGCCAGCCTCAGAATGAGAACTGAAATTTAGGTACCAGCCTCAGAATGAGAATCCGAAGCCTTGTTCCATTGAAGAGGGCTTCACATCGATCTCGAGGATTGAGAATCGAATGTCTTGCTCTATTTAAGGGGGGCTCACCCTTAACTCGAAGGATAGGAATACGGATTTAGGTACTGACCTCTGGATGAAAAGTAGAATTTAGGTACCAGCCTCATAATGAGAATCAAAAGCCTTGTTCCATTGAAGGGGTCTCACACCGATCTCGAGGATTGAAAATAGGATGCCTTATTACATTTAAGGGGGCCTGACACCTACATCAAATGATAGAAATCAGAATTTAGGTACTGACCGCTGGATGAGAATTGGAATTTAGGTACCAGCCTCAGAATGAGAATCAGAAGCGTTGTTCCATTTAAGGGGGCCTCACACTGATCTTGAGGATTCAGAATAGGATGCCTTGTT
Organism: Phalaenopsis equestris; assembly: GCF_001263595.1. NCBI lineage: Eukaryota > Viridiplantae > Streptophyta > Magnoliopsida > Asparagales > Orchidaceae > Phalaenopsis > Phalaenopsis equestris. The sequence continues at coordinate 131,485 of NW_018250493.1, read as the reverse complement.
CCATTTAAGGGGGCCTCACACCTATCTCAAGGGATGGGAATCAGACATTTGGTACTGACCCCAGGATGAAACTAGAATTTAGGTACCATACTTGGAATGAGAATCACAAGCCTTGTTCTATTTAAGAGGGCCTCACATTGATCTCGAGGATTGAGAATAGGATGCCTAGTTCCATTTAAGGGGGCCTGACACCTACCTCAAAGGAGAGGAATCATAAATTAATTACTAATCACGAGATGAGAACTAAAATTTAGGTACCAACCTCAGAATGAGAATTGGAAGCCTTGTTCCATTTAAGGGGGCCTTACACTTACCTCCAAAGATGGGAATCAGAGTTTAGGTATTGACCCCAAAAATTTCATGAGTGCAGAAAAATTTCTCTGATATGATGAGGAAAATATGTGGACGGAATCAAAATCCATGCACCGACATGGAAATTTCATGAATGCAAAAAATAAGAATGAAATGCAAAAAAATATGTGGATGAAATCAAAATCCATGCATCGACCAGGAAATTTCATGGGAATTAGAATTTAGGTACAGACCCTGAGAGGAGAATCAAAATTTGGGTACCGACCTTGAGTTTATATAAGTGCTAAGAACTTGTGAGAAGAGTGTGGAAAATTATGAAGTTGAGCTTGTAAAAAGATTCATGGGATTTGTGAAAAGTGTGAAACTTCGTGGGGATTATGAAAAATTCATGTAGACTATGGAACTTGTGCTATAAGAGTACAAAGTTTTTATTGGAGTTACCATCTTGTTAATCATCGTATACTTCCCCCATTTGATTAAATCTCCCTTTTAAATAAAATCAGTGACAGTGATTCAAATCAGTGATTCGAAGAGGAGAGGAACTGAATAAGAAGGGACATATGACAAATTGAAAAACAAGTGAAAACACAAAATGTGGAGAGCCTATGTGTTGTAAACCTAGCAAGGAAAGGTTAGAAATGTCCGCCCAAATAGGATCAGGCGAAAGCACCTTAAACCAATATTTGTGAAAGAATGCCTACATAAACTACCCAAAATCAGAGAGTCAGGTGTAAGTGTTTGTTCTAAGATTAAGAGCACTCCCAAGGGGACATATCCTACTTCATTAATTACATTTTTTGGGTACCCAAAAATACTCTCGATAAAAGAGGTTTCGCTTATATAATTGTGAACCTAGGGTAATAGGTATTTAAAGGAAAGTGATACCATATGGGAAAAGTCCTGATGCTTCAAAGCTCTCACTAAGCCATCAGGCAGAGAGTATGTCTCTCATATCCAGAATGGGTAGCGGCTCATGAGCATATGGAGCCCACGAAATAACCTAAATCATCTTGACGGGGATATTCCGATACATCAAAGCACGTTTGGGCCATAAGGGTAAAGGACAAATTTTCGTTTCCCAAATGGGCGGCAGCTCATCGACATCATGCCGTCAAAATGATATCGACGACCTCAAAGGAGCGACAGAGCTCAATGGGGCTAAAAAAAAATGAAGGCATGGTGATCCTAAAAAGGTAGAGGTAATTGGGTTGGGGTACAACGGAAGTATACATATTGCTTCAACTAATATAGGGCTTTCTTTTAAGACCCCAGGTATCAATCCCATAGAGAAGCAAGGTGAGAAATTTTTAGGTTAATTCTAGTCTATTACTATCTTGTCTTAGTTTGGAATATCAATTAAAATGGTTTTTCTAATAATTATTCATAAATAAAAATAATAAATCTAAAGAAAAATTTTTTGGATAAATTTATTTGGAGAATTTTTGGATGTTAAAGACTACCCTTCTCATGCAATGAATGAACTAGATAATGATTATGAATGAAATCCTCAAAAAATAATGTTGTAAGTGACAAATAGGAGCATACCTATTCTTTACCCCCTCCCGAGATAGCAAAAAATATTGGCTAGAGATTTTCCCCAGCTTGTGTAATAGTGTTGATTAGAGTCTTGCCTCTCACTTCTAGATTACCCACTATGCCCTCAATATATAACCTACTAGGGACCCTTACGATCAAAACTCTAGACCAATTTGATATATGAATCTAGTCTGTCACCCTAGAAACATCAATTCTATGCCCATCAAAACTTATCTCCTTATTTATTTGCACTCCCCTCAGATGATCTCAATGGCTCTGCCTAAGATGAAATGTGGTACTCACTAGTTTGGTGAAATCATAGCCCTCCCGAGTCATTATGTTTTGCAACAGATTTTAACCTCACAAGTGATCAATTTGCAAAGTAAATCAAGAGCCGGTGAAAATACCAGCACATTAACAAAATAAGAGAATATCTAAGCAATTCTAAATTTCTGAACATGCATCTATTTCATTATAGAAGAAAAGTAAAATGTAGATAATGGCATAAGCAGTAAAAGGATTGACATAAATAAGTAATAAATTATGCTCCAACAAGAAACATGTGTCTACCTACCCCTTTTCAAGTGTATAGGTATACTTATTATTATATTAGTTTCTATGAAACTATTTGTCACCTAAAAACATCTAATAGAAATAAATCATTAAATAATATTTTCTTAAAAGTTACATTACTGCCTAAACTATTTTATTAGCCAACTGATCATTGTGAGTGCACTCAAGTTGTAACATCACCTCTCTCCCAAGTCTTAGTTTCACTTATAAAAAAATTTAACATAATCTATTGCAACTTAATTTATGCCAATGAAGCAAAGGAGATATTACTCATCACATGAAAATAAAAATAATTTTATCATAAAATAAATTTTCCTACATATCATAAAATAAAAAAATAATTTTATCATAAAATAAATTTTCCTACATATCATAAAATAAATTTTCCTACATATGCCACTATTTCATATTTAAAGAAAAGAGTAAGGAAAACTACTTACAAAGCATAGATAAAATAAAACAAAAAAAACTTCATCCAAATCAAAGAATGTCCACTAGAAAGTGTTTTCAACAATTACAAGAAAATGAAGAGCACAATACTTAGCTTTTTCCAACGAAGTCTCCTGCCGATCCATGCACCTCTCATACTTCCTTGCTCATATCCCTCACCAATCTCTCCAGAATATGGAGAAATCTACATCTCCATAAAATCACACCAAACTTCTAATAAAATACTTCCTAATTTTCTCTCTAAACTCCTCTAATTACTTGTCATGAGAGGTGTTAAGCCTCTCTATTTGAAGAGAAGCAAAAACTCCTCCTTTCTCCAAGAGACACATCTCTTCATCTCTCTTCATCCAAAAGACACACCCGACACACCCTTTCACTTCAAGAGACACATATCTTCATTCAAAAGCCTCTCCAAGTGTCTAAATTCGTTTAACTACTCCAAGGGGCGTGTAAGTTGTCCAGAAGCTTCCAGAACGTCCAAGAATGGCCCAAAATCGATCAAAAATTGTCTAGAAACTGCTGGAGTGCAATAACACCATAATCAATGCTATAGTACATATCTCTGGCAATATAGTGGCCTTATAGCACCACCCTGTGCGCAGCTACGTCATTTATCCCTATTTTGCTCCGTTTCAGCTCTATTTTACCCCGTTTTTGCTACGTTACGCTCCAGATTGGTAACGTTTCGCTCCAGATTGGTATACCTACAAGATAGAAATGAAAAAAACCTTTATTTAAAGTTTAATTTCATTAGAAAATATGTGATAAATATAAAATAGATTAAGCATAGAAAGACATCAAAATGTGTGAGGTCAAAATTTTCTTCCTTGCTCATTTTCTCCTCAAATTGCACCATTTTTGCTTCATTTTCACCAAAAGTTCATTTCTTGTATCTGAAGACAAAAGCATGCAAAATACCTTCCTTAAAAGTATAATATCATAAAAAATGTGCATAAAATGAACATGCAATGTACACTAAAAATAGGTAAATTTAAGGTGGATGTTGCATCAGCTTCTGGTCCCTTCCACATGGTTCCCGCGCCAAACGCCTCTGAACCTATGCCTGTATCATATTTTTGCTACTGAAATCTCTTAGACTCAAAAAGTACATAAGAAAAAGAGAGAAGACTCAAACCTATATGAAAAAATGTTAGCGAGAAAGCTCACATGCCTCACATGCAAATAATGTATAATGAGATATAGCTTATAAGTGGGGGAGCTAAATAGCACCTGTAAGCAAATTGTTAGAAATAATTACTTGCTCCCCCATAGAGATACATTTGTGTGTACAAAGAGGCATGAATCATTGTAGAAAAGCGCCCTAACAAACTACCATACATATGAAGTATGCAGTCACACCATAAGCACAATGCAAAAGAAAGATGTCTGGCTAGGGCAATCAATCCAACAAAGAATAATAGTCAGGTATCAAAAAAATACCTAGCACCCTAAATATTAACCTAGTGCACCATCTAATGAAAAGTGTCCTAACTTAGTGCCTAACTACGGGGTAAGTCTGGGTATAGTATGACTTTGACGGGGTAGCCATGCTGGCCCCCGTTCTAAAGATCTGAAGGATCTAAAGGGTGTCACGAAGAAGGGTAACACAAGTTAGATCCATTGGATTTTTAGCACATTCATACTCATCTCAATCCCAATGAATTAACTTGCATTGCTCATCGAGATCAACGCAACAAGCAAAACTCGTAAAGGCATTGATACACTAAAATAATATATTGTTTTATGTATACCTTTTATGCTTATTTTGGTGATATTGCACTTTAAAGAAGCGGTTTTTCATTTTGGTGATATTGCACTTTAAAGAAGTGGTTTTTCTTTTTTTTTTTGTTGCAGGTATATCAATTTTAAGCATTTGGAGCAAAAAGTAGCAAAAAGGAAGAATATTGGAGAAAAAATGTAGATTATTATAATCCTAGTTAGAAAAAATGTAGATTATATGTAAGAGACTTTAAATGCCATAAATAACTGATCTAATAATCCTTATTCCAATTATTATAATCCTGGTTAGAAAAATCACCTGAATTTCATTTGGAGTAACAATAACTCTAATGTTGTAAATCCGTATGAGGGAAACAATGTTGTAAACCCATTAAGAAACTCCAAAAATCAAGGGAATTCGAACTACAAACCTTACTACCCTCTAGGTTTCAATAGTAGTTTGCAGAGTAAGGAGAATAAATTGTGAATGGAAAAATCAATATTGCAAATGGGAAGTCAATTACAAAGTCAAGGAGCTATAATTATAAACATGGTAAATCAATTGGGATGTATTGCTACTATACTTAGCAATAGACCTCTAGGAACGTTGCCTAGTAATGTTGAAGTTAATCTTAAAGATCAGAACAATGAGTAAATTACGGCTATTCAACTAAGAAGTGGAAAAGAATTGGAACCAAAAGTTCAAAAATAAGTTGAAGTTGAAAAAAAAGGGGTGGAAAATGAAAAATCTATTGAAGATTTTCATTTTGAGTCGGAATATCCTATCAAAGCAATGAAAATTACTGTAGAAAGATCACCACCTCCATTTCCTCAAAGATTGAAGCAGAAAAATAAAGATAACCAATTTATAAAAGTTTTGGAAATATTGAGGAAATTGACAATCAACATTTCATTTGTTGAAGAACTCAAACAAATTCCTAGCTATGTGAAGTTCTTGAAGGATATACTTAATAAAAAAGGAAGTTTACAGATAATGAGACTGTTACACTTAGTGAGGAATGGATCACTATATTTCAAAAAAAAGCATCTTGAAAAACTTAATGATCTAGAAGTTTTACTATTCCTTGTGCTATTGGCAAAATATTTTTTAGAAAAGCTTTATATGATTTGGGAGCCAGTATTATTCTTATGCCTCTATCAATTTTTAGAAGGTTAGGTTTATGAGACGTTTCACCTACTACTGTAACTCTTCGGTTAGCTTATCATTTGATTACCTATCCTAAAGTAAAGAAGTTATAGAAGATATCCTAAAGAAGTTATAGAAGATGTTTTGGTAAAGGTTGTTAAATTTATCTTTCCTATGGATTTTATTGTGTTAGATATAGAGGGAGATAAAGAAATTTTTATCATTTTAGGAAGACTATTTCTTGCCACTGGAATAGCTTTAATAGATGTGTAGAAATGAAAATTAATGATGAGAGTTAGCGATCAAGAGGTCACATATAATATTGCAAATTCAATGAGATATCAGTAAAAGGAAGAGAATATGAATGCTTTAGAATGGAAATTAACGACTATTTAAGCAATAAATATTTCACGAATACCATTGAAAAAAAAACTAAATAATAACATTTCAAGATGAATTTACGGAAGTGAGTAATGAAGAATTAGATTATATTTAGGAACAATTTGAATTGTTAGATCCTAATAATAATAACAAAAATTTGATTGCATCGATTGAGAAACCTCTTGAACTAGAAATGAAAACACTTCCTACATATTTAAAATATACCTTTTTAGGAGATTTATCTATATTACCTGTTATTGTATCCTCAGAGTTAATTGAAACACAAGAACAAAAGTTGTTGGAAACTTTAAGAAGGTATAAAAAAATGTTTAGATGGACATTTGCTGATATTAAAGAAATCAATCCTTTAATTTGTATGCACAGAATTTTATTGGAAGATCATCTTGAACCAAAAGTTGATCCTCAAAGGAGATTAAACCTGATGATGAAAGAACTTATAAAGAAAGAGATTTTAAAATAATTAGATGCGAGAATAATATATCCTATTTCACATAGTACTTGGGTGAGTCCAATTCACTGTGATCCAAAGAAAGGAGGTGTGACTGTAGTGAAAATTGAGAATAATGAATTAATATCAACAAGAAAAGTCACTGGATGGTGAATTTGCATAGATTATAGAAAATTAAATTTAGCCACTAGGAAGTATCACTTTCCTTTACCCTTTTTGGACTAGGTGTTGGATAGACTAGCTGGGCATTGCTAGCTAGGCACATATATTTTTGCTTTTTAGATGGATATATCGGTTATCATCAAATACCAATTGCTCAAGAGGGTCAAGAGAAGACAACATTTACTAGTCCTTATGGTACTTTTTCTTTTTGATGAATGCCCTATGGTTTTTGAAACGCTCCTGCGACATTTCAAAGATGCATGATATTGATTTTCAGTGATTTAATTGAAAAAAGGGATAGAAGTTTTTATGGATGATTTTTTTTTTGTTTGGAACTACATTTAAAATATGTTCAAATCATTTAGATAAAGTTCTAGAATGATGTGAAAAGACAAATCTTGTATTAAACTGGGAAAATGTGTCAATTCATGATTGTAGGAGGAATTGTACTTAGGCATAAAATTTCATAAAATGACATGGAAGTAGATCCGACAAAAATTCAAGTGTTATCTAACCACCTCCACCTACTACTATAAGAGGACTCCAGAGCTTTTTAGGACATGCTAGTTTTTACGAGTGATATATCAAAGTTTAATTAAAGATTTTTCAAAAACTACAAAGCCTTTATGCTAACTTCTGGAAAATGATACAAAATTTAATTTTAATCAAGAGTGCCATGATGTCTTTGAAACATTGATGGAAAAACTAATCACTGCTCCTATAATTGTTTCACCTGATTGGGAGAAACCATTTGAACTAATGTCTGATGAGGGTTTATGCAATTGGAGTTATTTTAGGACAGAGATATGACTTATATACTATGTTTATATACTATGTTAGTAAAACTCTCAATGATGCTTAAATTAATTATACCACTACTGAAAGAGGGTTATTAGTCATCATTTTTTGCTTTCGATAAATTTAGGTCATATCTAATTGGAGCTAAATGTTTTGTGCATGCTGACCACTCGGCTATAAAATGTTTGATGCAAAAGAAGGATGCAAAACCAAGATTAATTAGGTGGGTACTTCTAAGGCATGAATTTGATTTTGTGGTAGTCGATAGGAAATGAACTTATAACCAAATTGTTGATCATTTATCTAGACTAGAACAGGAAGAAACATTTGATCTTAAAAAATAAATTAATGAAACTTTTCCTGATGAACAACTTTATGTTGTTATAAAACGGGAAATACCGTGGTATGTTGATATTGTAAACTACATTGTTCGTGTTATTTTATCATATGGGTTGACAAACCAATAAGAGAAGAAGTTTATTCACGATGCAAACTTTTACTTTAGGGATGACCCATATTTGTACAAATAATGCAAAGATTTAGTTATGAGGAGATGTGTGTCATATGAAGAAATTGAAGAAATTATCCAAAAATACCATGATTCTGAATTTGGAGGTCGATTTGGGATTGATAGGACTTCTCACAAAATTTTACAATCTAGATTTTATTCACCTACTGTATTTAGAGATGTCAAAATGTATATTAAAACACATGATCGATGTCAGCGAGTAGACAATATTTCAAAAAGAAATGAAATGTCTCTAAATTTTACTTTAAAAGTTGAAATCTTTAATGTTTGGAGATTAGATTTTATGGGACAATTTGTACCTTCATTTGGAAATATATATATATATATATTAATTGCTGTGGACTATGTATCAAACTGGATTGAAGCAATTGCCTTACCTTGATATGATGCTCGGAGTGTTTCACAGTTTTTAATCAAAAATATTTTTACAAGATATGGAATGTCAAGAATAATCTTTACTGGTGGAGGATCTCACTTTTGTAAGAAAAGAATTGAAAAATTGGTGGAAAAAATATAATATTATTCATAGGATTGTAACTGTTTATCATCCCCGAACTAGTGGTCTTATAAAAGTATCTAATCGTGAAATTAAGAGAACTTTGAAAAAAACTATAAATCCTAATAAAATGGATTGGTCTACTAGATTACATACTGCATTATAGGCTAATAGGATAACTTATAAGACACTTATAGGAATGTACCCATATAGATTAACTTTTGGAAATACTAGTCACTTACCAGTAGAATTGGAACATGAAGCTTATTAGACTATTAAGGAGTTTAATTTTAGTTTAAAAGATGCAGGTGAGAAAAAATTATTGCAATTGAATGAGCTTGAAGAGATTAGGAATGAATCTTATGACAATGTTAGGATATATAAGGACAAAATGAAAGAATGGAATACTTAGAAGATAATAAAAAAGGAATTTAAGTCTGGATAGGAAGTTTTATTATGCAATACAAGATTGAAATTATTTCTTAGAAAATCAAAGTCTAAGTGGACCGGTTCATTCACAATTGTAAAAGTCTATCCCTATGGATTTTTTAATATTGAACATCCCAAGATTGGAAAGGTTTTTAAAGTGAATGGGCATAGACTAAAACAATATTTTTATGGACAAAGATAGTTTTTAAAGTGGTTGTAATGTTGGATCACCCTGAGTAATGACTGGAAAAATATATATATATATATATATATTCATTAAATAAATTTTTGTATTTATTCATTTAACACATAAATCTTCATATGTACATGCATAGCACTCATATATCTTAAATCTCATCAAAAAATAAAAATACCACTATGACAATGTTACAGGGCTCTTAGACGGTGTGGGAGAAAGTAGAAAGGGAAGTTATAGAATAGGTCACTAGAGTTGGAATGACTAATGTCGATTGAAATATGGCGTGAAGGCGGGACAGCGAGCCGACAGCGGAAAACAACAGATTTCTACTGCCAGCGGCAGATAACAATGAATTCAAAGAGCAATGTAGCCTTTGGACTTCTAAGTGATCACCATCTCGATCCAATCATATTACAAGCATACCAGATGAGAAAAAAAAAAGGATATAACATTAATAGAGAAAACAAAGAGTAAGAAATATCCACTTAACACAAAATTGAGCAAAAGTCTGTGCAACCAGGATTCAAACAACATACTACTTATATTAGGGAGTCAATTAAACATAAATTTAGTCACTAATAATAAAATAATAATAAGAAAGGTCCCACACGGCTAAAACAACCAAGGGACGAGAAAATACTCTGTGTAGTATTGTAGCGGGATATATATATATATATATATATATATATATATATATACTTTTTTAAGCAATCTACATCATAGAAATTTCTCAGATTTAAATTTTCCTAAATTAAAACTCAATTCTAAACCAAGCTAAACTCAAAATAAAATTTTATCTTGATAATTTTTGCAAGCCTCGATGCCTATCAATTCAAGTTGAAGCAGTCATTTTGCTGAAAATGTTATGGAAAGTCACATTTTACTCTAAAATTCTACCTTTCTCTCTTTTTTGTCTTCTTCCGAGCTCCTTACTATCATGAGTAAAAAATCATATATATATATATATATATTGAAGAAAATATTTCAATATGGTGGGGAGAAGGGGGTACATCTAACATAAGGTAGAGAACAAAGGTCTCTCCTTATCAAAAAAGCAGGATCTAAAGGAGGAATTACATTTAACATAGGACCAAAAATGGACGCTCTTTTAGTGTCAAGGCAATTAGCAAATTTGTTGCCTTCTCTGGGAATATGGCTCCAAAGAATCTAGAGGTTAAAAATGGATATAATGAAGTTGATCTGATTGATTAGGGGAACAAGAAACCAAGGGAAAGGAAGTTCCTCCTTGAAAGCTTGGACTAGCCAGGAAGAATCAAGCTCTAAATGTAGACGTGTCCAACCCAAGGCAACAGCTATTTTAAGTGACCAAGAAACACCTTGGGTCTCAGCATGTAGTGCATTAATGGCCATAATAGGGGAATGGAAATATAATAGGCACTTCCCAGTGTGGTTCCGAAAAATACCCTCATGGCAGCAATGTTCTTCTTAAAGCTGCCATCAGTGTTAATATTGATTCAAGGCTGCATAGGTTTTCTCCAATGGATTAATTTGATATTTAGAGAAGGTGGAGGAAGTCTGTCTAGGTCCCTGCTGCATGACCAATTAGACTTATTCATCTTGTAGCCCATGAAGTTTGTATTCTTGTAGATATAAGAAAAGTAATTGATACTGATTTGAGAAGAAATAATATAATAACTCTCATGTTTGTTGCCATTTCTTGTCATCCAAAGGAACCAAGTGACAATGAAAGGGAAAATCTCAGCCTTATTTTCCTTCTTGTTTTTCCAACAATCAGTAAAATTATCAGATTGAATAAGATAGTGGGGTAAATTAAACCTGGTGTAATGTATGTCCAAACTTCCTTTGCTATAGGGTAGGAAAAAATAGATGGGATAAAGATTCTGCTTGCTTGAAATATAGATAACACCTTGAAGGGCCTCTCAATCCTTTTAACTTAAGGATATCATCAGTAGGAAGGGTTTTATGGAAGCATCTCCAAGCAAAGGAAGACATAGATGGCTTGAGAAATTTCACCCACAGAAATTTACCCAAATCCAGAGATAGCCATTGATATAATGTGTAATAAGCATGTTTAGTAAGAGAGATATGGTGGGGTTTTTTGTAATAATTCTGTTAGGTATTTGGGGGTTGATTGGGAGTTGAGTGATTTGATGCAGCTATTCAAGATCCACCAGTTCAGTTAACATAACATTATTCAATTATTAGTTTAGCCAAAACTTCTAGAAAGGGAGAGTGAGATTGCAATGGATAAGTAGAGGAAGTATGTAGCTTGCCATCAAGTAACTAGCTATCTAACCAAACATCAACTTTCCCTTCCCCAACTTCCTAAATGAACAAATCTTCTGCATCAATTCTGACTTTAATGAGTTCAGTCCAAATTCTTGAATTCCTAGATTTCTGGAGAGTGGTAATTGGATGGGAGTGTTCGCAGTATTTCAAATGCATAAATCTAGCCTAAACAGAATATTGTTCTCTGAACTTTATCCAAAGTTTGCAGTGGAAAATGTGGTGCAGTTGTTGAAAGGATTTGATGCCTAAACCTCCAGTTGTGAGAGAGAGGCACAGTTTATCCCATCTAAGCCAATGGATTTGTTTATGGTGTCCCTCCCACAAAAATCTGTTGATTATAACTTCCAAAGTTTTCTGGGTGCTCTTCTTCATTTTTAGCTTCTGCAATATATACATAGGGAAGGAAGATAATATATTTTTAATCAAAGTGATTCTTCCACCATGTGAAAGGTAAGCATTGGTGCATGGCATAAATGGCTGATAGAGAAATTAGCTCTATTATAAAATCTTAAATGTTCCTATGCAGAGAAATAGTGATTTAGAAGCCTTGAAAGATAATCCATAGATAAAATAAATATGGATGGGGTAAGGGGATCTCCTTGTTTAATGCCTCTGGTTGCCTGAAATAATCCATGAGAATTACCATTCACTAAGATAGAATAATAGTTATTCTGGAGCCACCTTTGGATCATCTGGTAGAAATGAGCATTAAAGCCTCTGACATGGAGGAACTGTAGAATAAATTGCTAGTTTATAGTGTCATAAGCCTTAAATAGATCAAGCTTGTACATAATATTTCCTGCTCTATAAGGCCTGTCAATATCCATTAGAAGTTCTTGTGTGAGCAAAACATTATCAGTTATTTATTTACCTACAACAAAGGCAGATTGGTTAGGAGCAATTAACAAAGGAAAATGAGGCTATAATCTGAAAACCAATAGTTTGATGATAAGCTTTGATATCACAGTTGTAAGAGAGATAGGCCTAAAATGACCTCAGCAAGTTTTTTTATTGTCCTTAGGAATTAAGGTAATAGTAGAGATGGAAAATTATTTTGGCATATCATATCCATAGAAAAAATCTTGAACAACATCAATAACTTCCCTCTTCACTATAGAGCAGCCTTTTTTGTAAAAAGTAGATGTTAAACCATCAGCTCCAGCTTCCTTATCTCCATCTATGGAACATAATGCTTGCCAAATTTCCTCTTCAAAAGGTATAAAAGTAAGATCAAGGTTACTAGTTTCATTAAACCTATCATTAAGAAGGATTGGATTAAAAGATTAAAGATTAGAAGCATGAGGCTGGGACTTGAAAGACTGAAAATGATTGACAGCGTTAATAGGGATTTGATCAAGATCTTGTATCCAACATCCGTTGGTGTCTTTAATCTTCAAAATTGCAATAGAGGAGGCTGGGACTTGAAAGACTGAAAATGATTGACAGTGTTAATAGGGATTTGATCAAGATCTTGTATCCAGCATCCGTTGGTGTCTTTAATCTTCAAAATTGTAATAGATTTTCTACTTTATTTTATGCCAGCATGGTAGAACTTGGTATTCCTATCCCCACTACAAACCTCTTTAAGGCAGCTTTCTGTTTGTAGAAAAATTCTTCCCACTGAATGGCTCTAAGTAAACAAGCATTGGCAACTACAAGTATGAAGTTTATTTAAAAGCCAGTAATAGTTGACAAGAAATTTGTCAATTCTTTCATGAAGCTTACCTCTCTTAAAGGTATCAAGTGGACACTGATAAGGTAGTTCAGCTAAATCTACAATTTTTATATTATCAGAGAAAGTAAGCATTTGATTCAAGTCAAAAGGTTTTCCTCCCCATTTTTGCTATGGATTATCTTTCTAGACTTTTAAATCAAATGTTTGCCTCTTCTCCTCACCTGACATATCAGCATAGATCTAATATTAGGGTGAGTCATCTGTCTTATGCTGATGATATTATCATTTTCTCCAAGGCATCCAAAACTGCTGTGAAGGCTCTTTACCAAGGACTTACACACTTCCAAATCACCTCTGGTATGCATCCTAATAAACAAAAATGTCATTTTTTTACTAACTCAAACACTCTTCCACAGATTAAGCAATGGATTTCTCAGTACACTGGCTTCAGCAAAGCTTCTCTACCAATCAACTATCTTGGTGTCCAATTAATAAAAGGGAGAACCAATCAAACACAATTCAATGGGGTTATTGACCAAATTCAGAAAAAGTTGCAGTGTTGGACTAATTACTTCCTCTCAAATGGAGGTAGAATCACCCTCCTTAAAAGCATCCTAACTTCCATTCCATCTTATGCTCTTTAAATGTTTACCATGAAGAAAGGAACTCAGATAAGGCTGGGCAGAATTTTCAACAAATTTTTGTGGACTGGACAAAAAAAAACAATTCCATTGGTTAGCTTGGAACAAACTAGTAAACCCATAAGTGCTGGAGGTTTAGGCTTTAAAGATTTTCAGCATCTCAGTACCATCAACCTATGCAAATTATGGATAAATTTTAGAGCACAAGATAGTCTTTGGGCTTTATTTAAGAAGGGGAAGTATTATAGGACAGTTCATCCTACTATGACTCAGAAGAAGATGGGCGATTCTAGGTTGTGGACTAAGCTTATGGAGATTAGAAATAAAGCTGAGGATTGAATTCTGGATTGATAATCAGTGGAACTGCAATTTGTTGGATGCCATCCTAACTAAAGAGAAAATACATTGGGTTAAGCAGAAAAAAATCAATCCTAGGCAGAAAGATAGACTCATTACTAGACCGGTTTCCTAACAAAAATTGTCTGCCTTCATCTACCAACAGCTATTTGAATGGCAACCTATCAAGTGGGGTAAATTGATTTGGGGGAAGTGGTTAACACCTTCCATGTCCTTTTTCTACTGGAGGCTATGGAAATCCTTACTTCCTATTGATAACATGCATTTGCTGTCATCTATACAGTAAAGCTGAAGAAAGTATGGATCATTTGTTCTTCTCTTGTAGTTTCTCCCAAGGGGTCTGGTCCCAAGGGGTCTGGCAGCTTAATATTGACACT
>NW_018250493.1:107616-116100 GCF_001263595.1 Phalaenopsis equestris | reverse complement strand
TTTTTTTGTATACTTCATTGTATGATCTAGTTAGACAGATGGGAAGGGTTGTTTTGAGTGATCTTCTCACTCATTATGTAATTCAACTTTCACATTAACATGTATGGAGGTATAGCTTAGCTCTTTTCCTTTAAATTAGGGCTTCTCCTGGCTATGGCTATTTTGGCATCCATGGAGCTCACTCTTTTGATTGCGGCCTCCTTTGCAATTCTAGTGAGATCTTTCTCATTTCCTTGTTTCTCCTTCATTTCGTGGTGTTTTGGTTTCCATTTCGTGCTTTACCATGAGTAAGAGTTTTGCGGAGGCTTTAACTAGTAGTTCCTCTAAATCAATTAACTGAACCGAGCATTTTCTGGAATCATTTCATGAGGCTTTGAGTTTAGAAGGAGAATATAGCTTTATTAAGAGGACTAGTAGCAAGAATGGAAAGTTTTCTTGGTTTGTTTCAGAGGAGGATACTAACATTCTTGCATCCTCTTGTCGACATATTCTTGTTGGAAAATTTGCTTACGGTCATCCTAAACTTGAAATTATAAGGAGAGAATTTGATGCTCTAAAACTTTTTGGTTTTTGGCAAATAGGCTTATTAGATGGAAGGTACATTTTGATCCAACTCTCTATTGATGAGGACTATACACGTCTATTTTGCTCATCATTTTCTCAGAATAGTGGATGTTAACATGAAAATTTTAAAGTGGACAGTGGATTTCGACCCTAAATCGGAGCCGCCTATTATCACCGTATGGATACGTTTTCCTGGTTTAAAGTTTCATCTTTTTAATCATGAATTTGTGTATTCGTTGGCTTCAGCTTATGACAAACCTTTAAAAATGGATGGCCCTACGCTAGCTTTATCAAGACCTTCAAAAGCACGAATCTTAGTGGAACGAGATATTACACTTCCTTTTTGTGATGAAATTTGGATTGGCTCAGCACATCAAGGATATTGGCAGAAAGTAGAAATTGAAAGGCACTTGCAATACTTTTCTGACTATCATATGTTTGTGCAAACCACCTCCCACTATTATTGTTTACATCCTCATTCAAGATATGGTGTTGATCTCTCACCACAAGTGACATCTCTAACTGTCAGGTTAATGTTCGTTCTAATTCACATCAAGATATAGATATGCTTCCTGTTAATGCAGTTGGTAATGAGGTAGAGACTCATCCTATTTCTCCAATGGAAATTGAAGTTGATTAAAATGCTAATGTTATTCCCTCTAGTGTTGTTTTTATTGTGTCATAAGATCAACCTAATTCACCTACTCTGGAGATGGTGGTAGGTGACCCTTTGCCTCATATGTTGGCCTCTTCACCTCTTGAGAAGGAGGGCAACGTTCATATGGCTACTAGTTCTACACATATTCAAGATGATAATTTACCTTTTTCTACTGATTTTTATACAACATAAAATGTCTTAGAAGAGGAATAGATGGTTCAAAAGGCTAGCAAGAAAAATGGTAAACATAATAATGAACTTATACATCTTGAAAAAGATAATATCATTTTTGATGGAAGGTCTCATTCTGATGGAGAACAAATTGGCACCTTATCTAGGTCATCTAGAAGGGGTTGCACGAGAAGTAATGTTTAATATTATGTGTTGGAATATTAGGGGAGTGGTAGACCCTTCCTCCCTTAATAGATTGAAGCATTTATGTAGGGATCATAAGATTTTCATTTTTGTTGTTCTTGAGCCTCTTGTTTCTATTAACAATAATTAGATCTGTAGAAGATTTAAAAAATACAAGTTTTTTTGCAATAAAAACAACAAGATAAGGATTTTTTGGAAGCATAATATTGATCTTACTATTGTTGATGAAGAGGAGCAATTTGTGTTGCTTAATTTTAAATAGGATATTTACTCTGCCTAGGCTACGTTTGTCTATGCTAGCTCTTTACTTCATGATAAATTCTATCTTTGGCAGAAACTTACTATCATGGGTGATACTATTTATGATTAATGGTTTGTCGGTGGTGATTTTGACATAATTATGAAACCCTCAAAAAGAAGAGGCGGGGGAAGGTGCAATACTATGCTGATCCATCATTTCTGTGATAAGATTAATGAGGTCGGATTATATGATTTATGCTTCACGGGTCCTCACTTTACCTGCAAAAGGGGATCCCTTGCCCATAGGCTGGATCATTTCTTTGGAAACCACTATTTCCTTAATCATTTTCATGTTTCTAAAGTTCTCCATTTAAATCATGCTACCTCGGATCATAATCCCATTTTTCTCTCTCTTGTATTCACGCTTAAACCTTCCTATTATCATTTTAAATTCCTTAACATTTGGACCATGCATGACTTTTTTGCATCTTTTTAAACATGTTTGGAAAGTTGATTTTGAGGGTAATCCTTGGTATATTCTGTGGCAGCTTCATAAAAAGGTTGTTGCGCATTTGCGCAAGTGGAATTCAGATGTTTTTGGTAAAGTTCACGAGAAGGTGCTGGAGGCTCAAGGACTAGTGGATAATCTTGAGGAGCAGGAAATTTTCTCCTCGCAGCTGGTTGGTGATTTAGCCATGTCCCACTCAAAACTTTTGGAGGCTATTTCTTCGAAGGAAAGTTTAATTCAGAAAATAGCATATGATATCATTTTCTCTAGTGCTTATTGCACTACTAAGTATTTTCATGCATCCATTAAGCACAAGAAGAATATCAACACTATTCTTAAAATTAAATCTCCTAGTGGATGTCTTTATACTAAAGAGGAAGATATTGGCAAAAGTGCGGTTGACTATTTCACATATCTCTTTATGGCTAACTCCGGGGTACTTCTTGTCAATGCTACTCTTTTTTATAATGAGTGTGAGTATGTTTCCTCTTTCCCCTCTTTGAGGTTCCTACTGAGTAGGAGATTTTATCTGCTTTCAAAGATATTAACTCCAATAAAGGTCCTGGACCAGATGGTTTCACAGCTTCCTTTTATGTTTTTTATTGGGACATAATTAAGAAGAAATTTATCCTTCTTGTTCTAAGCTTTTTTTGGGGGGATGATCCTGCGAAATATTTCACCTTCTCAATGATTATGCTCATTCCCAAGGGAAATGATAAGTCTACTTGGGATAAATTTAGGCCTATCTCCCTCACTACTGTCATCTCAAAAGTTTTGAGTAAATTGATGCTTTCCAGAATCCAACCTCTCTTACCTAATATCATCTTGCCCCAACAGTCTGCTTTTGTTAAAGGTCGTGAGATCACTGATAATATTTTACTTGCGCAGGAGTTAATTGAAGATTTGGATAAGAAATGTTATGGAGGTAATTTCATCCTTAAGCTAGATATTAAAAGGGCCTTTGATATTATTAGTTGGGAATTAATTATTAACATTCTTCATGCTCGGTTTTTCACTGTAATTTCATTTCTATGATTCAACTGTGGCTTCAAAATAATCACTACTGTGTTATGGTCAATGGTAAGTCCTATGGCTTTTTTTCTGCTCAAATAGGCATTAAGCAAGGTGATCCCTTATCTCCTATGATTTTCATAATTGATTTTGACTATTTCTCTCATTTAGTCAATGATATGCAGCAAAAAATGATGTACACTCAGTTTCACCATAAGTCTAAGGTTTTGGTTAGTCATCTAGCTTATGCGGATGACGCTATCCTTTTCTCTAATGCCAGCAAAAATACCATTAAAGTGTTGATGTTGGCGCTTGAGGAATTTCAACAAACTTCTAGTTTTATTTTTAACAAGGATAAGTGTAATCTTTTCTTTGAAATGTATGTTAATAGCTTGGTTTCTGCTTGGACTACTTCCTTTACTGGATGTCACTCTACATCTCTTCCACTTAAATATCTTGGTGTCAATTTATTGAGAGGGCGTCGGAAACCAATTCAATTGGATGAGGTTGTTGAGAAGATCAAAACCAAAATTTAGGATTGGAAGAATATCTTTTTATCTAATGGAGGTCATCTCACCTTGCTTAAAAGTGTATTATTCATCATTCCTTTGTATGCTTTGCAAATTCTTAGGCTTAAGAGGAGCACTCAGCTCTCTTTAGAGAGACTTTTTAATTGGTTTATCTGGACAGAGGGTCATTCTCAGAAGTATTGGACTTCTTTTTATAAATTTTGCAAACCTAAAAATTTTGGTGGATTAGGGTTTAAAAGCCTCAATCATATCTCTGAAATTAATACGTGCAAGTTGTGGTTTAAATTTCACTCTAATAATTCTTTATGGGCTAATTTCCTTTATCACAAGTATTGTTCTCAACACCATCCGACTGTGGTTCAAAGGAAGGTTGGTTTTTCATAGATTTGGAAAGCCATTCTTAATGCGAGAGAGGTGGCTCAAAATTTTATCGTTTGGAATGTTGGTTAGGTCAAGCTTTTGGTTTGGCATGATCAATGGGGCCTCGATGAACGAGACTTTTCAATTCAACAGGGTTTTTCAAATTATTTGATTATCTCTGATTTATGGCTTCATGGTAATTGGGATGTCAATAATTAAATGATCTTTTTGGTGCCCGACAGCTAGAGTTGCGAAATTTCCTATAAAAAGCAGTATGAAGGATTTCCCTTTGTGGAAATCAACCGCAAATTTATCTCCCACCAAAATGCTTTACAGTAATCTTTATCATTATAGTGGTTGGAGGTGGGGACATACCATTGCTAAGGTGTTTTCTAAATTTGGAGGTGGGGGCATACCATTTGGAACAAGTTAATTTTTCCTTCTGTCTCTTTTTTTCTTGTGGAGGTGTTTTCTAAATTTGCTACTTTTGGATGATATTCCGAAGCTTAAAGGTTTGAAATTGGCATCTCATTGTTACTTATGTAAAACGGATTTTGAATCGATTGATCACCTCCTTTTTCTTAGTCCTTTTGATGCTGATACTTGAAACATTTTGGGCAACCATTTTAGTATCAAATGGCCAATTTCATCTTCTATAGCTGATTTTCTTAATGTTTGGAAACCTGCTGCACATATTGATAACAAACTATTGTGGTTTCCTCTAGTGGTACTTTGGTTCGTCTAGGTGGTGTGAAATGGATGTTAAATATGTGAATAATATGTTTTCTCCTTCTCTTATTGTTTCTAATATCATTGATCAATTTAAACATGCTTGTTGTGCCCTATGTTTATCTGGTGATAATGTGCAGTCAAGGTCGGGTAGGATGGCCATCCTTAAATGGAAACCCCCACCTATGGACTGGTTTAAATTCAATATGGTTGGAAGTTGGGTCTCCATCGTGACTGGAGTGGGTGGAATTTTAAGAAATCATTCTGGCCAGTGTTTGTACTTTTTGGCTTCTCTTATTTGTGCCTCTTCTCCTTCGGAGGCTGAATGTTGGTCTTTTTATTGGCCTTGCAAGTTGCGGCTCTTCTTAAGCTCTCTAAAATTATTTTTGAGACTGATTCTTAAACACTTATCGATGAGTACCTTAAGGCTTCTAAGCCTAGATGGGATTTGCTAGCTATAATGAATAGAATTCATGACTGTATTTAAAGATACAATTTATTGATTCATTTGTCTTTCATTTATAGAGAGGGCAACTCTCCGGCAAATTGGTTAGCAAGAATGGGTAGGATTACAAATGACGTTACTTATGGGTCATGCCCATGCCGCACCTTCAAACTCTTCTTAATGGAGATTTGCTTGATTCACAATATATCAGATTATAGTTATTTTTGTCTTTGCTTTGTTTATTTATGGGATTTACCACTTTGGAAATTTGTTGTTGGGCTTTCCATTGTGCTGCCCTGTGGAGGGTTCTTTCAGATTTACCACCTTTTTATTTTTACTTTAATTTATATTTTTTTTGGATTAGTGGATGGGGGCTTTGCTGTTTTTCTGGGGGACAAGTTATGCAATGGCTTTTAAGTTTTTCAGTATCATATGGCTCTCGATTACTGGGAACAATTTTGCTTCAGTTTAAATTAGTATTTTCAAGCTAAGATTCAGATGTTTTTTTAGGTTTTCATCTGGGTGAGGCGGTGCAGCTCTAGATTTTACAAATCTCTTTAGCTTCATTTGGAATAGCCTTTTTATATGTGGGATGGTGTGATTCCTATCCCAGCTTTATGGTTTGTATTATTGGGCCCTTCTTTTTTCCTTTGTTAAGTGCTTTATACTCTTACAAGTTTAACACTGGGATAAATATTTGGATTGGGAGGCCTTTGTTATTCCAAAAGTATGCAACTGGGTCTTCTCAGCTGGACTTTAGCTTCCTTATGATTCCTACCATCTGCTTGGGTTTCCTCTTCCTGCAAGGACATGCTAAATCTCTTCTGTTGCTGATGCTTGTGGGACTACTATTGAGCCTTTTCTAGATGCAGGTGTCCTTCTTAAATGCATTGACTTCCACTTTTCCCAAATTGGGTATGATTTCTTGGGTGGAGGTTCGACATTGCTGGAGCAGATTTTTGAAGAAAGTTTGGTCTCGATGTCACTTTTTTTTCTTTTTAGGTATACATGTTCTTTTTTGGGTTTACGACCTTCAGTCCTTTTCTAGTCTTTTTGGCGCCCTCTTTTTGGTATGCGTAATGTATTTTCTTTCTTTTTAGTTTCGGGGGGCCTTTTCGAACTCTAACTTTGTACTCATCTTTTTTGATTAACACGTAGGGAGCCAAATAATGCTTTATAAATTCCATGTTTTTGAGAGACTTATATATTAAGAAAATTCTTTAAAACATCTTTAGTTACTGACTTATGTGGAAAATTTGAGCGTCATTTAGATTTAAAATGGAACTGTGCAGAAATTTGAACTGGCGTCAGAGGCGCTATAAGCGTCGGGGCGACGGAAATGACTTATGATGATTCAAAAGTTGGTTTTTGATGGTTTTTGGCGGGATTTCTTCCTAATAACTCCCTAAAACCAAATTTTAAAGAAATTTAAGAGGAGAAAAAGAAGATAAAACCACCATTTTCGGATCTTATGGCTTCTCACTCTAAAGAAACCGCTAGATTTGGAATTTTCAACGAAAGGATGTTCGTCAGTTTCGATGCACAAATGTTATACAATCGCGTTCTTGTGAATAAGAGACTAATCAAGGAGTGAGGCTTTGTCAATCGAGGATTCAACAAACTGAATACTCAAGTGGAGGAAATTACTGCACAGAGACGCTGGAAGTACTTTGCTGTACCACTGCCGCTATAGGAGTTTTACGCTAATCTTCATGGAATTAACCAAGTAGTCATCTATGTTTGAGATAGGTGGGTAAAATTTACACCTGAGAGAATAAATGACATGTTTATGTTGGTTGCCAAATTGGAAGTTGTCGGTCGTTGGAATGGATATCCCGATGCCCGATTTTAATTTAATATTTATATTTAATTTTTTAAAAAAGTAATATTTTAAATATTCAAAATATGAGACCGAACCGATCTTATATCCTCAATAGTTTAAATAAAGGAGCTTAATACCGCAAGAAATGCATCTATCCCGAATGGAAGACACACTACTTACTAGTGAAAGGCTCAATTAAATAAACTAAAGAATATATGACATCCATTTAAGTATGTAAAAAACCATTTTTTATAATGACCGACAAGGTCCCAATTTTAATATGAAAATTAAATAAGGTTTATATTAAGTTGGGTTTTTAAAAGTTTCATTATAGACTCAACATTCTCTTAACTAGTGTTCCATCATAAACTATGGTAACTGATCCCGATATTCTTTTTTATATGTAAAATTTAAGAAGTTGACACCACTACTTAAAGATTTTAATCCCCGGTAATTATAACGAAAACTTGATCCCAAGCAAAATAAGTTTTCAATTATATTTCTAGGGATTCTACGCAATTATACATATCGTTATCAAGTGAGGTAGAGCTTTTTGATTAAGCCCAAAATATCGATCTTCGAGGTTAATCACAGCGACTTTTAAGAGAAATTCTAGTTTAGAATAACATGCCCTAGCTTGAAAGGTCGATAAAAGTTTGGTTTTAATTTTATCCTTTAATTATCACTACAATACTACTTCTACTCTTAAACTAAAATACTTAGTGAAAATCAAAAAGTGTGGTTTGATATATTAAAAGCACCCTTCCTCATGCAATGAAATTAGTGACATGTGTAAAAGTAAAACAAGTAGTGAGAGAGATTATGACAAATAGGAACAATTATACTCTTTACCCTTACTAGAGATGCTATAAAAAATATTAGTTAATCTAGAGTTTTAATATTTTCAAAGACGGGCTAGACAGAAAAGATACTAGCTCTCACTCTAGAGTTCCCTCTTATCCCTCCACATGGAGGCTAACATCTCGCATCAAAACCTAAAATAATAAACCAAATTAGTGGGCTTTAGCCTGTCACTCTAAAGTCCTCTAGTCCTACGCCCATTAAAAATTATTTCCCTATTTATTTGCACTCAACCATATGGACTACATTCTCATCCATACAATCTCATGTGATTCTACCATAGTTGATTGAGACAACACCATCCCAGATCTTACATGTTCTCACAGCAGATTTAACATGTAAGTAGATCAAGTTTACATGTAAATGAAGAACAAAGTAAAA
>NW_018250493.1:106523-107568 GCF_001263595.1 Phalaenopsis equestris | reverse complement strand
GACTTTGAAACCATACAAACAAAGTATTAGATTCAAATCAAAATACAATGAAAATACTTATCTATGATGTAAATCAAACTCTCCTTGCATAGCAAAAGCAATCTCCTTACAATCCTCTCCAAGAACAAAGTGAAAAGAAAAGAAGAAATCTCTCACTCTCCCTCTTTCTCTCTCACCTTGCCACCCTGCTTGGGGCTCATGCCCAAGCCTTCTTCTCTTATTATCTAAGTCTTCTTCTCCTCTTTCAATTAATTCAAGAGTCTAATAGTTCTTTCAAAAATATTTCCAAGCCTTCTTTTATAATTTCCCAAGAGATGCTTAAGTGTCTCTTCAAAACTATCCATATTCATTGAATCTTCCAAATTGTGCCTTAAGTGCCTCTTCAAAACTCCATATAACCACCCTAAATTCTTCTAGAAAGTCCATTTTATCAATTCCAATGAATTTCCTAAGAGATGCACAAAGCACCACTTCAAAAATTGACCAAATTTGATGTATATTCTAGAAGTTCTGTTGAAAATCGTCACTGCCGACGCCTAAGCGCCGATTCTGGCGCGCTTAAGCACCCCCCTCTCTGTCTGGTGGCACCTAAGTGCCATTTTGGGTGCTTAAGCGCTGGGCACAGGAACTTAAGTGTCTTGTTTAGGTCCCATGGCTCCGGGGTTCCCCGATTTGACCCGATTTGCTCCGGTTTGCTCCGTTTTGGTCCATTTTTGTTCTTTTTGCTCCAATCATTTTTGTCTCCGTTTTGGTCCTTTTTTGTTCTTTTTGCTCCAATCACTCCAAATTATTCAATTTGATGTACCTACAACAAAAAACACAATAAATCATACCTTTAAAGAGCAATATCATAATAAAATAAAGCATAAAAAATAGTACATTTTTAGGCGTATCAAAATCCCCCAAACTTAAACATTACTTCTCCTCACGTAATATTACATTTTAAAAATAATTTATAAATAATTTATGTAATGGGCCATCTTTTAGAATTGCTAAAATTTTGTTCTAAAAATGTGATATTTCAAATTAGAAGATCTTCTGATAT
>NW_018250493.1:66643-106414 GCF_001263595.1 Phalaenopsis equestris | reverse complement strand
AAACTTCGGATCCTATGAACTTTACTTTCTAGACTTAAGAACTCTCTTAAAAATAATTTTTACTAATATAAGTATAAAAATCAAGCTTAGGATTGTTCTAAGTTCTTTACTCTAGAAAGACTCAAGTGAAACCAATTTTTTATTAGGACCTCACCTTTCTTTGGCATCTTTTTTTTCTTTTCTTTTTTGGGATCTTTTTGATCCATTTATTATTTTTTCTTTTTTTTTATGTGAGGATTACTATATCTGGAGAAGCCCTTAAATAATTTTGAATTCCACTATCGTCCTCTAAACTTAAAACTTATTACTTTCCTTCACTTGAAAGATGTATATTTTCTTAAAAAAAATACTTTCTAAGAGAGCCTTAATTGTTTGAAAATAAGAATTATAAGAATCTTTAGTTTTTCAAAAAATACAATTTCTCCTACTAAATATAGTTATTCATTTTCTCAAGTTCTCAACTAAATATCCTTAACTCTAGGTTCACCCTTTTCACTAAAAATATCAACTAAGTTTTCCTACTCCATTTCTATATTTAAAATTTTAACATCCTTAAGATGACTCCACATAACAATAATCATTAGAAATAAAATAAAAATTTATTTTTAATAATTTTGAAAACAAGTAAGGTTTAAATTTGAAACATTTTTCTTTCCCCCCCAAACTTAAGCTCAAACATGTCTATCAATGAAGTACAAAAATAGGCTGCAGGGAAAGATCACTTTTACAATTTACTACACATCCTACAAAAATATCAACAAATAACACATGGTAGAATATTGCAGTAGAAAGTAAATATAGCCTAAACATGCTTGACATAACACTATAAAGGAATTTTAAATAGTAGAACTGGTATAAATTGAAGATTAAACAGGAACACAGTTTAAACTTTATAAAGGACTTTCTAGATGCTAACAATTTTAAAATATTAAGATAAGTTTTGTTATCTCCCATGAATAATTCAACTTGACTCACAAACATAAACACACAAACTCCAATACATAGACTCACAAATTCATAAACAAACAACGACTGAGGTTAATTTGATCTCCCTTCTACTCACATTTCCCCTCCTTACATTCAATTTCTAATAGAAGAAACTACATTAATAAAGTGGGTGTATTATAAAACCTTGTATCATTATCACCCATGGACTAGAATTACTTCATGTCTTACCAATTTCAGGGTTACGCTAAATTTAAGGCATACACAATCTGGTAAATATAGTGCAGTTCATCCAGATGTTGTTCACTAAGTAAGTTCATGACCTTACCCGGTGAAGACAATGTCAAATAGAGGAAGTAATAGAGTTTAAATGGAGTTTCTCAAGTCCAAACACTACATGATTCAAGGTCATGCATAGCTCATGTTGAGAACTAAGTCGTAACAGACTCGTCAACCTGCTACTACTAAAAATCATATACAAGTCTAGTCATGACGAAAGGAATTACCTCACAATATTAATCCAATCTACTCTTACACATCAAATGCGGATCAAAGAACAACTTCTCACTAATATCCAATCCAACATAACAACAATCACAATAAATAGATAACAAAGATAACCATGGGTTGCCTCCCATGAAGCGCTTGGTATAACATCGACGACTCGATGTATCCAATTTTCACTCTAGTTGCACCAGCATCAGAATCTCATTCATTTTGTCTGTCTACCGCAGAATATGTCATTCAATGATTTTGAATAACTCTTTCTTAGGAGATCTTTTACTGATTTCATCATTCAATTCAGGTTCTTGTGTTGAGTGAAATTTGAAGATATAAAGACTGGTAGTGTAGATGAATTCCCTAAATAGATAGGCCTTAAAATTGTATGGGGTACATTCATCTAAAGTTCATGAGATTTTTCAACGTTGGAATTAAAATTTTACTATTTTCGGTAACGTCCACCATTTCACACATCTTCTGAACATGCATACAGTCTTCTTTAAACAACATTTTCAACTCATCATGAAAGTCCATTTCGATCTCATCTATTAACTTACTCTCAAAAATTTCCTGGAAATGGTTCATCCATCCGAAAACAATCATCATCTTTTCTCTCAGCTGGATATTTCATAGCCTTTAAAACATCAAAAGTGGCTTCATGGTTATTAATATTCATAGTCAACTCTCCTTTTTGTTCATCTATCATAGCTTGTCCAGTAATAAGAAAAGGTCTCCCAAAAATAATTAGATTTTTTTTATCTTCCTCCATATCTAATACAATAAAGTTCATAAGAAAGATAAATTTATCAACTTTAACAAACACGTCTTCTATAATCACTTTTGGATAAATGACAGGTCAATCAGCTAACTGAAGGGTAACAGTAGTGGAAGAAATATCGGCTAAACCTAACATTCTAAATATTGATAGAGGTGTCACATTAATGCTCGATCCTAAATCACATAAAACTTTTCCACATAATCTTTCTCTAATTGCACAAGGAACTGTTAAGCTACAAGGATCTTTAAGTTTCTGAGGAAGCTTGTTCTGAAGTATAGTGCTGCACTCCTCACTTAGTGTAACTGTCTCATAATCCCTAAACTTCCTTTTCTTGTTTAATATCTCCTTCATAAACTTTGCATAACTTGGCATCTATTCCAAAGCTTCAGCGAAAGGAATATTTATTGTTAACTTCTTAGTACGTCCATGAACTTTGAATATTGTTTATCCAACTCCTATTGTCCAAGTCTTTAAGGAAATGGAAGTGGTGGTCTTTCTAAATTGATTTTAGTTGGAGATATTAATTTTTCTAGATCCTTAGAAACATGTTCTTTAGGTCTTTTAGTTTCCTTTGTTTCTCTCAAAACTTCTTTCTCTTTTCTAACCACAACCTCTATCCCTCTTCCACTTCTTAATTGGACAGTGTCTATTTGTTCATCATTTTTCTCTTTAGGGTTGATCTCAGTGTTGCTAGGAAGTGTTCTTTGGGGTCTATTGCTAAGTGAATTGGCAATTTGTCCTAGTTGATTCTCTATGTTTCTAATCGCATCATTTTGACCTTGCAACTCATTTCCCATTTGCAATACCACTTCTTCTATAGACAACTTCTTATCCTCAAATAGTTTATCGTTGTTGAAGATTGGTGGATATGATGGTCTATAGTTTGTTTTTTCCTGATTATTCCAACTTCCATTAGGATTTGCATGATTATTTTCCCATTGTTGGTTTCTACCCCAAACATTGTTGGTTTCTTGGTTTCTACCCCAAATAGTATGATACCAGTTAAAATTAGGATGGTTCCAACCTGAGTTGTAAGAGTTAGAATACTGGTTGTTTATGGTATTTAAAGTCTCATATGATAAGTTAGAATCAATCATATGCACTAATGAACTTTCCTCACTTACTGAAGTGCTCACTTACTGAAGTGAATTGAGAGAAGTGAATTGAGACTGGTTCATTCTAAGTTGGTCCAACTTCCTTGATATTGTACCAACCTGAAATTCAAGAATTGCAAACGCATCTGTATTATGAACATTGGCTACTTTTTTAGGATTTTTTCTTGCAGAGGGCCATTGAAATTCATTTGTAGCCATTTCTTCATTGTAGTTCAATTAACACATATGCTACATCAAATGGTTTTGACATTAATGATCCACCAACGACAGCATCAATTGTAGACCAAAGGGATCCTACTAACCCATTATAAAAAGTTTGAATGATTAACCAATCAGACAGAGCATGGTGTGGAAACTTACTTAGGAGTTCCTTAAGTCTTTCCCAGGTTTCGTATATTGATTCCCCTTTATACTGACAAAATGAGATAAAATCATTTCTAAGTTTAGTAGTCTTTAAAGGTGGAAAATACTTTCAACACTATAAAACATTTTCACAAACACCTTATTTTTCACACAATCACTTTTTTTTTTCACAAATCACCTTTTTTTTTCACAACACTTTTCATACAAAAAACACTTTTCACACAAAAATAGTTTTTACGACACTGCAATTTCTAAGCCTAAGACTAATTACTTCAACTAAAATTCTCCTAAAATTCAAGATCAACTGTTGCGATCCCCGACAACGGCGCCAAAAACTTGATCCCGATATTCTTTTTTATATGTAGAATTTAAGAAGTTGACACCACTACTTGAAGATTTTAAACCCCGGTAATGACACCAAAAACTTGATCCCAAGAAAAGTAAGTTTTCAATTATATTTCTAGTGATTCTACTCAAGTATACGTATCATTATCAAGTAAGCTAGAGCTTTCGGATTAAGCCTCAAATATCGATCCCATAGAGATTGAGGTTAATCACAACGGCTTTTAAGAGAAGTTCTAGTCTAGAATAACATGCCCTAGCTTGGAAGGTTGATAAAAGTTTGGTTTTAATTTTGTCCTACAATTATCACTACAATACTACTTCTACTCTTAAACTAAAATACTTAGTGAAAATTAGAAAGTGGGGTTTGATATATTAAAAGCATTATTCTTCATGCAATGAATCATGCAATGAAATTAGATATTCTTCATGCAATGAAATTAGAGACATGTGTAAAAGTAAAACAAGTAGTGAGAGAGATTATGAAAAATAGGAGCAATTATATTCTTTACCTTACTAGAGATTCTATAAAAAACATTAGTTATCTAAAGTTTAAATATTTCTGAAGACGGGCTAGGCAGACAAGATACTAGCTCTCACTCTAGAGTTCCCTCTTATCCCTCCACATGAAGGTTAACATCTCGCATCAAAACCTAAAACAATAGACCAAATTAGAGGGATTTAGTCTGTCACTCTAAAGTCCTCTAATTCTACACCCATTAAATATTATTTCCCTATTTATTTGCACTCAACCATATGGACAACATTCGCATCCATATAATCTCATGTGATTCTACCACAGTTGATTGAGACAACACCATCCCGGATCTTACATGTTCTCACAATAGATTTATCATGCAAGTAGATCAAGTTTACATGTAAATGAAGAACAAAGTAAAACCATCACAATATATTCTCACTATACTCGATTATATATCCTACAAATGCATACTAATTCATTACAAGAGGGAAGAATAAAGAAAACTACTCACTACACATGGAGAAACAACAAGAACTTTTCATTGAACAAGACTTTGAAAACATACAAACAAAGTAATAAATTCAAATCAAAATACAATGCAAATACTTATCTCTGATAGAAATCAAACTCTCCTTGTATAGCAAAAGCAATCTCCTTACAATCCTCTCTAAAAACAAGAGAAAAGAAAAGAAGAAATCTCTCACTCTCTCTTTTTCTTTCTTACCTTGCCGCCCCGCTTGGGGCTCATGCCCAAGCCTTCTTCTCTTCTTATTCAAGCCTTATTCTCTTCTTCTAATTAATTCAAGAGTCTAGGAGATATTTTAAAAACATTTCCAAGCCTTTTTTTTATAATTTCCCAAGAGATACTTAAGTGTCTCTTCAAAACTGTCCATATTCATTGAATCTTCCAAATGATGCCTTAAGTGCTTCTTCATAACTCCATATAACCACCCAAAATTATTCTAGAAAGTCTAATTTATCAATTCCAATGAATTTCCCAAGATATGCATGAAGCACCACTTCAAAAATTATTCAAATCCGACGTATATTCTAGAAGTTATGTTGAAAACCGTCATTGGCGCCTAAGCGCCGATTCTAGGGCGCTTAAGCGCTCCCCTCTCTATCTGGTGGCTCCTAAGAACGATTTTGGGTGCTTAAGTGTCGGGCACAAGCACTTAAGTGTCCAGTTTAGGTCCCAATGGCTCCGGTGTGCCCCGATTTGACCTGGTTTGCTCTAGTTTGCTCTGTTTTGGTCCATTTTTGTTCCTATTGCTCCAATTACTCCAAATTCTTCAATTTGATGCACCTAAAACCAAAAAAATAAGATAACATACCTTTAAAGTGCAATATAATTATAAAACAAAGCTTAAAAAATAGTATATTTTTAGGCGTATCAGATAACCAAAGTCACTTAAGAAAACTCTTGATTAAGATCAGAGAATATTATTTTCAAGAATTTTAAGGGTTTGAACTTTTCAAAAGATTGGAGAAAGAGGAGTGTAAGGGGAATGGCTTGAACTTCAAACATTTTTATGGAATCCAAAGGAATAAGAACTAGGGGACGTCATGGATCCTTAGGAGAACCTTGATGACTTCTCAAGCTATCCTATGGTTTGGCTTCAATTTCAAGAAGAAGAATTATTGAATGTTTCATCCTGCCAATTTTATTAGTTAGGGATTACTTCTATGCGAGACGGTTGCTCTAATAACCTAAGACGGTTTCTCTAATAACCTAAAATATGTAAGAATTTAGGTCATGACAAACGAAAACCTTGGAATCCTAAAATGAGTTAGGGATTAAATTGCACAGCATGGTTGTCCAAAGGCCTAAAGAAAGAGTTGAGGATTTATGTCGCACTGAACAACTTCAAAATCCTATAGTTTGTGTTATTTAATTCTAAGAATATGTTATGTTGTAGGTCCTCATGCTCTTGTAGATGGGTGCCCACAAAGTTAGCTTCAGGCTCCTCAGTAAAGTAGCAATCCAGAAGTCTAAGGTTTGATGGTTTAAATGACAAGTTTAAAGTTCAATCATGGGGGGGGGGTTAAAGTTAATTAAAGCGAAACCAATTAGGATCACACGGTTCCCTTGTTTCGATATTAATATTTTCTTTTTAGCTTACTTAACTTAAATGAGTTGTGAAACCCATTTAAACCGAAGAGATCTCGTTACCAACCGTGGGTTTCCTCCTTCGAGAGACTCCTATAAATTTTAAAGGACGTTTTAAGTTTAGTGATATTTCAAAGGATTTATGGTTACCTTTGAAACAATTTACTTTAGATTTTTGAAAATTTTTTATTAGTTTTGAAAAAGCAGTTGTTTTGTTTTGCAGGTAAGGTGACATCCATAACCAAGCATGTATACTTTTTTAAAGCAAGAGTAAATTACACTAAGTAAAATTACAGAAATTAAATAACACTATACAAGCATACATGCCATCTTCTCACTGCTCCAGCTGAAAGGTAAGCTTATGAACAGGTATATAATTTTGCAAGAAAATAAATAAATTACAATAGTGGTTGAAGATGTATCTAACAAGCCTCAAACTATGACTCGGTGAGTCCCCAAAGATCATAGGAGATGATTTCCTACAATAAATTATAACAAGTTCAATTTGTCCTTCAAAATTTCTAAGAGATTCCAAAATATTCAGGGAATGACCCTGAACCACTTTAAAGATCTCTTAAAACATTTCCTTTTCATTTAGAACCTATCTGCTTTGAAGATCTCTTAAAATATTTCCATATCATATTGTTCTATTAATCATCCCAAGGTCGAATTAAAACTACCCCATTACTCAGTGAACCTTGACATTCTAATTATCCCAAGGACAGGGTACTCAATTAATTAGTCGTATTTTACTTAAAAATTATGTACGTGGATGCCCCTAGGGCAAATTTACGTCATTAAAGATTTTGTGCCCAGCACAAAAGTTGGGCTTGTAGTTTTTTAAAAGGTGTTAACTATCAATCATATTGAAATTTCTAAACCTCATTGGACAAGTTCAACTTAGGTCTAGCTCACTACCAAGCCCTTAACAATTCCAATGGGTAAATTTGCAATTATAAAAAATTTTAATTTAAGTGTGGCATATCCTTATTAGAAGATCATATCATATCCAATTGTGGGCTTAAAATAAGTGGATAAACATCTTCCTAGCCTAAGCCCATCACTTTAGAATCATTTGAATTTGATTAACTTCCAAATCCTGATAATTTAAAAAATTACAATTTTATTGTTATCGTGGAAAGATGGTAAATTGGTATCTACCCTTTAACCCATTACGTCTCAATCATCCAAAAGTGCTCATTAAGATTAAAAATTACCCATTTTTCTGTTTAGTTAATCCTAAATTTTGGTTAAGGTACAAAAATCTAAAATTAACATTTTGCTCTTTCGGCTCTCGACTTCAAAACTCATTAAGCATAATTCAAATGACTTCGAAAATTTTATAGTACCCTATTCATGGGCTAATTGAAATAGCAGAGGAGAAAATGTGGTTTTATCAAATTTTAATTTAATTTAAATAATTATTTTGACCTAGAAAATAGGATTTTCAATATTAATTTATTTAATCAATAAAAAAAGATTTTGTTTATGAGAAAATTATTAGAGGTTCACCTAGGTCAAAGAAACACTTAGGAAAAATTCCATGATTTTTCAATTTAAATTTTAATTATTATAATTATTTATTAATTTTAATGACTTAAGAAAATAGAGAATATGTTTTAATCAAATAATTTTAAAATTTTTACAATGAGTCAACATGATTTTTATACAAAATTTCAGATTGATTTAATTAATTTTTGAATAATATTTAATTTAAATAAATTAATACAAAATATAAACATTTAACTAACTATAGAAATGTTCAAAATTATCCACACCTAACTGATATTTTTCCTAAGTTTCTGTGACCATAGGGAACCTACCAAAATTTTTCTCATAATTTTTAAAGTGATATTTTAAATTTATATAACCATATTAAGCGCAAATAGCCATCCAAGCTTGAAAATTAGGGTTACAAGCACAGAGATGCTCTCTAACATTAAAAAAATCAGGGAACATCTCCTCTGTCATGAGGATCAAACCATAAAAATTTCAAGCTATGATGAATAATATTTAATCAAAATAAATTAAAATACCATGAAGGCTATCTAATTAACTAAAAATCAAAGACTCAACAACTAATTTTTATTTTTGGCCCACATTATTCTCCTCTGTTCACTAAGCAAGAAGGTATTTTTTATTTATTATTATGCTTTCTCTATGCAAAGTTATGGATTTTTGAAGATCTGACATTTATTTAATTCAGAAAATCCTAATTTTGTTACTTGTCCATGTGACGCCAGGTCAACCTATGACAACTCCAAAAAGCCACACGATGCTCCGCTATTTGACACCACCAGCCACCTCAGCTGCCACGTGGCCCGCATTTCATGTACCATCTCCTCGTCCGGCTCCATCACAACCGTCCATTAGATAAACGCGGTAACGGATAACATCTGTTTGTGGCCCCCAATCTCCCTAACCTGAGAGCCGTCCACAGTAAAACCTCAAGATCTTGAACTAGACTCAACCAAATAACTTCGGGTTTGTTCCTGCACCTTCATGACAAACACATCTATACTTCTTATACGGTATGAAATACAGTCTATACGTATGGAGAATCAAATTAAGCTTGGGTTATGATGAGAGTTTGATACCTTTTTCTGAGAGGTGTAGCCTCAATTAGATGGTTGAAGAAGCTTTAGAGGAGTCAAACAAACCTTCAGATGAGTTCTTGTGTTGTGGTTAAATGTCTAGCTATGATTTTCACCAAGTTGTTTTTCAGGTGTTGGTCTAGAGCTAGGTTAGAGTGGGTCTGTGATGGGGCTTTTATAGGGAATCAACTCCTCTCAGTCTAGGGATGGTGTGTGCATAATTAACTGAACTTTGGTTGAATGTCGAGGTGTGAGGAATTATGTCCTAGCTTGGGCTAAAAATTCAATTAGGAAATTGGCTCTAGACAGCGGGAGTTAGGGCTGGAGAATAATGGGATTGTACTTAAGGAGTTTTGGAGAAGCTCTAGTGAGATTTTAGCAGAGATTCACCTAGGTTTCCAGCACTCTCATCTTTTGGCCATGAAGGGCTTCATTTATAGCCAGGGTTACCTGGTGGAGCTCAGGGAAGCCAGAGGGGTGCTATTGGGAGCTGAATTGGAGAGGATAAAAGCTCTAATTACCAATGGGGTTTAGACAACTCAGGGAAGTTCAATTCGGATTTTGGCCACTTGACGCTCTATTGGGTTGACTATTTTCTGGCAGCTGAGGTGGTGGCTGGCCAGGGTCACGTCACCTCTGGGCTCATGAAGGTCAGGGAGTGGTTAATGATGGTTAACCCCTAATATCAACCCTAATATCAAGTGATGATGGCAAAGATATTTTGATTTAGGCTAAAAATAGGAGGAGATCCCTTAAATCAAGAGACCCTTTATCCATAACTCATGTAGGGTGGGCTAGGTGGGTCTAGCCTAGACACTAGAGTTCAAATGGGGGTTGTAGTGGCTTTAGTTTGTTGTAGTGGCTTTGGTTTGATCAATTTGGTTTGTTTTGGTCAATTTTTGTGCATGGGTTCAATTTTGGATTTTAGCTTGAAGTTGGGTTTAGGTTGGGCTAGTCATGACAATGAGATTCTCATGAGAATTTTTGAAAAGGTTTGGAGTGATTTTGAATTGATTTGAAAGTTCAATTTTGTGGTACTTTGACTCATGGCTACTTTTGGGGATGTTGGGTTATACTTGGGTTTAGGTTGGGCTAGAGTTTGGCTATGGCCCAATTGATGGTTCAATTTGATGTGGGTGATTGTCATGAAGAGTTTTGAACAGAAATTGAGTAGAAATTTTGGGGTTATGACTTTTAATTTGGTGACATGGCTAATTTGGGGCAAAATTAGGGTTTTTGGGGCAAAATTAGGGGTTTTTTAGGGTTTTTGTTCCAAGTTGATTTTGAGTGAAATTGAGGCTTGACCAAATCCAATTGAATATTCAATTTGATGTGCAGAAGTGTTTTAAAGAGTTTATATTTCAAATTTGGGGCAATTGGAGCTTGAATTTGGTGAAATTTTGGCTTAGGGTTAAACTGGAGATTTTGGGATTGAGATTGAAATTGGGCTTGAAATTGGGCTCAATTGAGCTTGGATTTGGTTTCAATCAATCTTGGGCATGATTAATTTGAGTTTAGAATTTAAATTTTGGAATATTGGGATCAAATTGGTGGACATTGGGGGTGAATTAGGATAATTGGCCCTTTAAGGGCAAATTGGGGCTTTTGGTCAAAATAGGTCAAATTGGTCAAATTAGGCTCAATGAAGTGGTCAAAATTAGTTTTTGGTGACATTTGAAATGATTTTGAAGGTTTTGGGACAAATTGGGTCATCAGGGGTATTTGGGCTAAATTAGGCTCAATGAAGTGGTCAAAATTAGTTTTGGTGACATTTGAAATAATTTTGAAGGTTTTGGGACAAATTGGGTCATCAGGGGTATTTGGGCAATTTTGGCAAAATGAGGGGTATTTTGGCAATTTTGAAAATTTTGAGGTTTTTTGGGCAATTTGGGTGGTTTCAAATTGTTTTAAATGATTTTTGAACAGAGTTGGGTATCTTGGGTAATGTTGGGAATTTTTGTCAGTTTTGGGGTTTCAAGAGTTATTTGGTAAATTAAGTAGATTTGGGGGCAAAAGGCTAAGTTGGGTATTTTTGTAAAATTAGGGTGTCAACCACCCTACTTGAGCTATTGGACCAATAGAATTCCATAGTTTAAGTCATCCATGTACTGGTCAGCTAAACCCTAGGCCAGGCCTAATGGTTTAGGGGACCATCCACATGAGTCTCTCAAAGGGTTAAGGAATCAAAGTTAAGCATGTTTGGGTTCAAAGTTGTGAGCGGAAGTGTAATGTGCAAGTGTGTGTGTGAAACTGACCAAAACCGCACCACCCAGAGTTAACAATAGATCCAAGTAATCTTATGGGGACTCCCCTTGAGCTCCCCCTTATTGGCCCCACCTACTAAGTGATAGAGGTTATGACCAATATGTGGAACTTCAAGTTGAGCAAAGAAGAGTTTAAAGTTTCTAATGGTGAGGGTTTCTTTTCAAGTTCTCTAGGAATATTCAATATAAAAGTCATATGGCTAGACCCTAAGCTACTAAGGAAGAAAGACTAGACCTCAACCAAAAGTGAGGTCAACAAATGGACCCCCAATAGGTGTAGTGTGTCGGGCCAGCACATTGCACGTATTGTCGTTGACCAAAGAGATCAACAAAGCCAACACGACTGTTTGAGTCAGTATACTCAGAACAGAACAGAAAAAAGTAGAAGGTTTTTGCTGGGGAGTAAATTGGGACTCCTGCTAAGGAAAAAGGAAGGGGATTCCGTAAACAACCATCAGGAAAACTGACGGTCACGACAAAGATTTGATTTCAAATTCGACGATAGAAAACTTTAATTTTGATTTCATTCTTGATTTTGAGAAAATTTAATTTTGGAAGGCGAAAATATGTGAAGACATCAGATTGAGATGGAAATCATAGGGACTCACATCTAACTCTAAAGGTAATGAAATTGCGGAGAAGTGAGAATAAAATGCCTTACTACATTTAAGGTGGTCTTATACCCATCTCAAAGATTTGTGTTGAGAATTGGAAGTCTTTCTCCATTTAAGGTGGGCTTATACCAATCTCAAAAGATGAGAATAGGATGCCTTACTCCATTTAAGGAAGTCTTATACCTATCTTGAAGATTCGTGTAGAGAATCAGAGGCCTTAATCCATTTAAGGTGGCCTTATATCAATTTAATCAAAGAATTGAGAATAAGATGCCTTACACCATTTAAGGTGGTCTTAAACCTATCTCCAAAGATTCGTCAAAGATTCGTGTAGAGAATTGGATGCCTTAATCCATTTAAGGTGGCCTTATACCAAACTTGAAAGATGAGAATAGAATGTCTTACTCAATTTAAGGTGGTCTTATATCAATCGCAAGGATTCGTGTAGAGAATCGGATGTTGTACTCCATTTAAGGTGGCCTGAGACAAATCTTAAAGATGAGAATAGGATGCCTTACTCCAATTAACGTGGTCTTATACCTACCTTGGTGGTCTTATACCTACCTTGTATACCTACCTTGAATATGAGAATAGGATTCCTTACTCCATTTAAGGTGGTCTTATACCTATCTTGAAGATTAGTGTAGAGAATCAGATGGCTTGCTCCATTTAAGGTGGCCTTATACCAATCTCAAAAGATGAGAATATGATGTCTTACTCCATTTAAGGTGGTCTTATACCTATTTTAAAGATTCGTGTAGAGAATTAGATGCCTTACTCCATTTAAGGTGGCCTTATACAGATCTCAAAAGATGAGAATTTGATCTCTTTCTCCATTTAAGGTGGCCTTATACCTATCTTGAAGATTTGCTTAAAAGAATGTGATAGGAAGGGCTCCTAAAGCAACTCAGTATAGGATATAACATCTTCAACCTCTAAATTATTGCGTGCACCATTGCAGAGCAATGTGGAATTGGTTGTCGGAATCCTCATCCTCTAAAATATTGTTTGAACCATTGTTAATCAATGCAGAATCAAATGTCAGAATCCTCATCCTCTAAAGTATTGTGGGAATTGGAATTTAGGTACTAACCCCGAGTACGGAGAGTTTGCGAGCATACAGAGATTTTATGAGGACTGTGACACTTTGTGGGATTTGTGACAAATTAGTGCAGACAAAGACATTCGTGATGTGAAAGCGAGTGAGAAACTTTGAATTCAAAAGGAAAAAATCTAATAAATTTATCAATTTTCTTGTTGTCTTTATCACATTTTATTATCAAGGTATATTTTTTTAAATTTAATTTTCATTATAATTATTTAAATTTTATTATCGTATTTTTGTTGTATTGTTCTTTATTCATTATAATTTAGAACCAACGTATAGTTCTACAGTTCTTTATTAATCGCCAAAAAAAGGCAATTTGACAAATATACTGAAATTTGAAAGAAATTTCATTAAACTGCTTCAAATATTTGTACAAACTAAACGTATATTGAAGATGTCAACAGATAACATGTTGAATGCATGCTGAAACATCAAATGTACATATCAAATATTGAATTTATCTAAAACAATTCATATCACATTTGTCTTATCCTGATGCAATACAAAAGGTGACAAGAAGCATCTATCTGTCCTCTATGACGAGCTCATGATCAAGCTAGCCTTCTAAGCTACACTCCAGGACAAGAATTCCTTTCATGTGTACCTAGACGTACAACTATCTCATAGCTCATACGGGAACAGCTCTTCCAATTGGTATCTTGCTATCATCCATTCTTCTTAATGTCACTGAAACTCTGCGGTGTTGCACTCCTGGGATGCAATGCTTTGCCAGGTCTGCTCCATTTCCTTTCAAAATCAAACTGAACCCATTGGCATCAGAATCTCAATGGATCCTTGGAATTCTCTAGGGCCAATAATATTAATTTCTCTCCCAAATAGAATGTTACTCCTAATCATAAGGGATACTGTGCAGAAGGGACTGATAAAATTATGATGATCAATATGTGGAGGAATGCAGTCTCCTTCATCATAGATGTTGATTATGCAAATGATTGAGATGTAATATTTCGGTAGTATACTCCACCTAACCATTTTTTTTATCATTCTTTTATCTTGGAAGGTAGAGGATCCACCTCATTGTATCTTAATATACCCAAGGGGTTCCCTAGTCTATCCTTCATGAAGTTGTAACGATAGACACACTAAATTGTAATTCTTCCTTTTCCCCTCATCCCTATCTGGGGCTTAGTCTATCCTTCATGAAGTTGTAACGATAGACACATTGAATTGTAATTCTTCCTTTTCCCCTCATCCCTACGTAGGTTTTCTTCATTAACAAACTGGCTCAACCTCTGTCCCTCAAATTAAACACACAGTCAATAATCCTCCTTTCATCAGTTCTAGACCTTCTAAGATGTTGACAAATTTCTAGTCAATAATCCTCCTTTCATCAGTTCTAGACCTTCCAAGATGTTGACAAATTTCTCTTAAATTTCTTCATAAAATTCAAATTCTCTTTTCCTGACCTAATTTCTTCATAAAATTCAAATTCTCTTTTCTTGACCAAGCTCATTA
The DNA here is from genome assembly GCF_001263595.1 of Phalaenopsis equestris. Lineage (NCBI taxonomy): Eukaryota > Viridiplantae > Streptophyta > Magnoliopsida > Asparagales > Orchidaceae > Phalaenopsis > Phalaenopsis equestris. Next base: position 91,723 of record NW_018250493.1, on the reverse strand, counting down.
TTTCTAATTCTACTGTAAGAAAACTTTATGATCATCGTGGTCTCCCTAATTTCAATATCTGTAGGAAACCATGTCTAACTTGGCTCTGTATAAAGTGGGACGTATGACTCAGTATCTTGGCACTTGGCCTTCTGACATTCAGTGTTGGCAGTTGTATACTCCTTGAAGGTGCAGCAACGCTCCAGGTGGAGGACATCACATCTTGAGCACTCGACAAATGCCTCTACTAGTGATGATAGTTTTGGAATTTCAACGTTGCACATCGGGCAACCCTTGCAAAGCTCATCTTGAATTTCTAGTGGTGTTGGCTTTGTGAAAAATTATGATTCATCTTCTATGATGGTTGGACTGGTAAAAGTTTCCATCATGCATTGGTCATAAATTTCCCCCTAAGGAATCGGGTTAAGTGTCACTTCTACTTCTTTTATACGTATTTTCTCCTGATGTAAGAAATATTTGTGCTTGTGGTGGTTGGCATTACAGTGTTGCGTCCTTCTAAGAGCCACATTCGGTAGTCTTTCTACATTGGCACTCACTAAGCTCTCTGTTGGTGTGGTGATCATGTATGGTAAATGATTGGTTCCTTCCATTGGATATTGTAACTTTTGTGTTTTTTTCCCCTTCAGTGAGGAGTCCTCTTTAGTACCAATTCTGAGCAGTGATAGTAACCCTTTTGTCTCCCGGTGGCTGACTATGCTCATCAGGTGACCCTCGTAGTCTACATTGACCTGACTGAAGTCCTTATCAAAGTTTACAATACTGCCCTGAGCTACCCTTTCTTCTTTCAGTGTGAGATTCAAGCCATCTCTAAAAGCAAAAATTAGCTTTTGCCCTGACATCTTTCTTCATAAGACAGAAAAACATCAGTACGCTGAAGTTCAACACGAACAAGAACAATAACAAATTAGTTATTAAAAGAGTTTTGAATTTATACAAGTGCAAGTCTATTATTATCATTATATTTTTTATTTTTATTTAGTGAAATTTCAAAATTAAAATGAAGAAAATTAAAGTTGACAAATTCAAATTTTCACTTTATTAAGGCCAATTTTATTACAAAAATTTGAACCCAGTCACAAATGATGGTCAAATAAACAACCACAGAAAAAGCTAAATTTTTCAAAAATTCATTTCAAGCAATGTCATATCATGTAGTATATCCTTAAAGATTGGCCATTAATCGGCAACATAGGACTTTGGCCTCAAAAATCCACCAGCTGGAAAGATCCTCCTGAATAGACCTTCTCTATGATAAATTGTCCCTCCCAAGTTGGTTTGAATTTTCCCCCTATCTTATGGTGTGCAAGAATAGGTCTTTTGAAAAAAAGTACGAGGTCACCAGCTTTGAATGCCGTCAGATGGACCAATTTGTCATGAGTCGGCATCATCCTTGCTTCATGGAGTTCCAAATTCTATTGTGCTTTTAATCATTTTCCCTCGAGACCTTCCAATTCATCAAGTGTGAGCTTTGCACTTTCTTCTGTTGTAATCTGGTTGGCAACGGTGACCTTGAGAGATGTTATATGGACTTCTAACTATAGTATGGCCTCAGATTCATACACAAGTGCATAGGGTGTACATCGAGTGACAATCCTGAACGTCATCCTGTAGGGCCACAAAGCTTCCAACAATTTATCATGTCATCCTCTTTTATTCTCGTCTAATGTCTTCTTCAAAATTTATATGAGCGTCTTATTGAAGGCCTCGGCTAGGTTGTTTGCCTTGACATAGTAAATTGTAGAGTATCTTCAGTCTATCTCATGTCTTTTGACAAAGTTGTTGATCTTTATGCTCTTGAAGGCTGATCCATTTTCTAAAATTCTCTATGTGGTACACCGAAACGGTAGACAATCTGACTTTTGAAAAAGTGGAGAGCATGTTGTGTTATAACATCCTGTAACGGCACTACTTCTGCCCATTTGGATAAGTAATCCATAGCTACAAAAATAAATCTATGTCACTTAGAGGATGGAGGGTCTATTGGGCCTACTATGTCCGTACCCCAACACTCAAATGGCCACGAGGCAACGGTTAGATGTAGCACATTTGGAGGTTGGTGTAAGATCACACCATGCACTTGGCAAACGTGACACTTTCTAACTATATCTATGCAATCAAATATTATTATTGGCTAATAATATTTGAGTCTTTTAATCTTCATTTTCATCTTCGGCCCTGACTGGTGAGCTCCACACAATCTAGCGTGTACTTCTTTGACGATATTCTGTGCTTCTGCTCTGCTCAGACATCTTAACAACATATGATCAAACGACCTTCTGTAAAGGACATCATCCACTAGATCTTATGACATATTTCTTCTTAAGATGTGATATGCTTCAGACTTGTCTTATGGTAGCTTTGCTATTTGCAAATATTCTATTAATGACTTGCACCAATCGTCGTTGATGTCAACAATTGCAATCAGCATCTCTTCTTCTTTTCCAACCTTGTGTAGATTATCAAGGTCAATCTAAGACAAAACCTGACGTCCATGTACTGTAATGTCAATGAAATCTTCTGGTGGACACACCAGCTCCTTAGCAAGTTTTGCTAGAGCTTTGGCATGGGCATTGTCTCCTCGAGGAGTCTGGTATAGAGTCACAATAGGGATCTATTCTCGTAGCTTCATTGTGTACCGATGGTATTTTGCTAGCCTTAGTTTCAAAATCTTATACTGTCCGACAACTTGTTGGATGACGAGTTATGAGTCACCATAAATGACAATATCTGTTGTATCCATTGAGATTGTCAATTCCAACCCTATGATCAATGCTTCATATTCTATATCATTATTTGTGCAAGGCTCTGTCAAATGTAGGAGAATCTCAACATAGTTGTGATGAAAAGCAAACTAATTCTTGCTTTTCTTGGTATAACTATCTTTGATCCTTTGTCTTTTCTGGCCGATGAAGCTCCATCGAAGTACATTTCCCAATGTCTGACACTGAACTACTTTATTTGTAATACCTGCTCATCTGGTAGCTCATCATTGAAAGGGGACCCAGCTGGGAGTGAATGTGCTGCTAGAAAATTTGCTAAAATTTATCCCTTGATAGCGCGAAGGGGAACAAAAGTTATATTGAATTGCAATAAAATCATCGGCCATCTTGCTAAACGTCCAGAAAGTGTTGGTCGGGTCATTGAAGCGAGCATAGATTTAGTGTGTAAATTTTGTAAAAAATTTTCAGTATTAAAAAATTACACGCGGCAGATATATAAAAAATATGTAATATAATCCCAACAAAAATATATTTTATGAAAATAGTTTATCTTTTTAAACACTTTTTAATCTGCCGAATCCCCATTAAAATCAATGTAAGTATACGTATCGCTCAAATAAAAAAGGGCTCTAATGGAGTCATAGATATTGATCCCACAGGGAAGTTGGAGAATCCTTTCAATAAGTTTTTCAAATTATTTTATAATAAAAAATACAAAATAAAAGTAAAGTGTGAAGTTTGAATATTAACTACTAATGTAAATGCTATATAAAATGCAGTTGAAAAAAAAAGTTAACTAACTAAGAACTAACTTTCAAAAGTAAAATTATGACAACTAAACAAAGTTTTTGTTTTGACGAAAAGTTTAAATTTAAGAAAGCATCCTTCTCCTTTACAATGAGTATATGGTATGAGAAGAAATTGAAATTATTTGAAAATATATATATAAATTGTTTTGTGCCAAATAGGAGCAATCATATTCTTTACCCTCTTCCGAGTGTTATAAAGAACATTGACTAATTTAAAGTTTGATCCCTAATTCCATGGCTAGGTTGGGAGGATACCGGCTGCAACTCCAGAGCTCGCACTACTCCCTCACCTGAGGGCTAACAATCTCGCATCAGCTTCCAATCAACTAGACCAAATTGGAGAATTTAATCTGTCACCTTAAAATCTTTAATTTTGCATCCAATAAAGTATATTTTTATATTTATTTGCACCAAATCACATGGATGACATACTCTCTCATGAAATCAAATGTGACTCTTCCTATGTTGTAAAAATCATATCTCTTTTTAGAAAATATGTTTCTCAACAAGTTTTAACATTTCAATTGACAAGATCGAAAAAGTAATGAAGATCGGAGTTCAAATCATCACAAATTATTAACATTTAAAACTGTAGAAAATATAATCAATTCTTCACAAAACCATATCTCAAAGTAGGGAGAAGGATAAAGAAGACTACTCAAAATTCATGAGAAGGATACGACAAAACAGAGATTTCATATATAAAAATAAATTTACGAACAAAAAAAAATAAAAGACACAACTTATCTCACATTCCTTCCCATGCAAGTCCCTGAAGTTCTCTCCAAGCCTTTATCCCTTTACAATCCCATTCAATTCTCTCTTAGAATTCTAATGAAGAAGAAATCTCTCACCTTCCTTCTCCTCTTACAACCCTAAAAGAAAATCTCGTCTTCTCTCCTCTTTCTCTTCTCTCCTCTTGCCTCTCACTCCAACTTTCTCTCTTTCTCCCTTTTTCATCCCTCTTTAAGTATTCTCGTTTAATTTTGGGCTGCCTCGTTTCAAAAATATTCTAAATTCCTTCCAAAAGTCAACTCTTTTGAATTCAAAAGATGTCATTTGATCCAAGAGACATATCCCTTCATAAAATAACCTTCTAAAGTGCCTTGATGCATTGAATTACTCCAATAGGTGTGTAGAACAAGTGTCCATTTGAAAATTCGCTCAAAATTTATCTCGAACCACCTTAATTTGCAAAAAGTCATCTCTAACGCTCATGCACCAGTTCTTTGTCAAACGGCGCATCTTGTGCCAATTCTCTATCAAATGGCGCTTCATGCCCTGATCTGGCGCATCATGCGCCAGAATTCCAAAATTCACTGTTTTGGCTCCAAATTTCATCCTTTTTGACATTTTTGCTCCAAATGCCTAAAAATGATATAACTGCAATAAAAACATGAAAATGCCCTTCTTTAAAGCACAACATTATCAAAAATAAGCATAAAATATGTACGTAAAATAGTATATTATTTTGGTGTATCATTCATCAAATATTGTAATGGACTAACTTTCGAAATAAGGGTAATCTTATGAGAAAGCATGTAATGCCCAAGCTTCTTGGGGAAAAAATTAAAGCAAGACAATGTTTCTCAATAGGCAGATGATCTCAATGTTCTAGATAGATGTAAAATGCGATGTACGAGATTATATGCTTAATTTCATTAATAATGATTCTCACTTTGCAACAAAGCTAAAAACTTAATCCCAAACAAAAGCTAGGTAAAATTTTCACTATGAAGCAAATAAGACTACAGTTATAATATTTAAATATGGGATGCTACACAAGTATGCGTATCATTATCACTTAATATAGAATATTTTGATTAAGCCCTGAATATCAAACCCATGGTGATAAATAATAATATGCAACTTACAAAACAAAAAAAAAATAGATAACAAAATTTTACTTAGCAAAGTATTCTTACTTAAATTCTAGATGCTATAATAGGAATGAAAATATGAAAATTCAATTGTTTTTGTAATTTTTGATAATGGAAAATAAAGTAAGCAACTAATTAACTTAACTAGATACTTGCAAGATGAAGGCAATTTAAATAAAATATCATCTTCATTATCATGAATAAGTAATAAGTATAAGAATTCTGTTGCGGAAGTATTCTAATTGTGTTGTGCCAAATAGGAACAATAATTTTCTTTACCCTTACTAGAGATGTTATAAAGAACATGAGCTAATATATAGTATGAATAGTTTTAAATACGGGTTAGGTATGAAAGATACTAGCTCTCACTCTAGAGTTCCTTCTTCTCCCTCCACCTGGGGGCTAACATCTCGTATCAAAAACTAAAACTGTAAATCAAATTGAGGGCTTTAGCCTATCACTCTAAAGTCCTCTACACCATTCAAAGTTTATTTCCCTATTTATTTGCACTCAACCCCATGAACTACATTCTCAACCTTAAAATAAATGTAATTATAACCATTTATTGACCGAGACAATACTATTTCGGATCTTACATGTTCTCACAATAATTATTAATAGCTTAATTGGCCAAATTAATAAGTAAATGAAACAAGATTTAAAATCATCACAACTTCTTCCAACATTAAAGTCTAATACTTCACACAACTTCTTTTCAATACTTAATCACTTATCATATTTAGGAAAAAAATTAAAAAACTACTCAAAATTCATATAGAAAACACAACCACACTTGAGTTTAAAATTAGAAATCGTGCATACAAACAAGAAGTCTAAATGAAAGTCAAATGTAGTCACAAAGATAAACACTTATCTCAAATCCTCTCTACCAAATATCTTGAAGTTCCTCTGAATTCTCTTACTTCACTCAGAATCCAAACTAACACTCAAAATAAAAAGAAAAGGTGGTCGGCGGCGGTGGTTACTTTGGATGGATGGATGATGATTAGCTGCCATCAGAATCCAAACTAACACTCAAAATAAAAAGAAAAGGTGGTCAGCGGCGGTGGTTACTTTGGATGGATGAATGATGATTAGCTGCCCATATAAGTCTTTTCTTATAAACATTCAAGGGGTGCATTGGTGTCTCTTCAAAATGTGTCTCCATTCAATGAATATTCTAGAAGTTGTCTCCTTTCAAAAGCCAATAAAATGAATTTTGTGTCAATGAACTATTTCACGTTTTTACCTGGGTTGCTTCAAACATCTTTTCAAAAATTCGTCCAAATTCAATGAATTATCAAATAACTACTTTTGGTGCTTAAGCGCGGGGTACCAGGCGCTTAGGCACGACTCTCTATTTAACTGGCGCGTAAGCACCAGTCCTAGGCATTTAGGCGCCTTAGTTCATTTTTTCTCCAAAATTTATCCTTTTTCACTCTTTTTATCTATTTTCATTCATTTGATTATACCTGAAAGAAAAACACACAAATACCTTTCACTAAAGTGTAATATCTCAAAAATATGTATAAAAATACATACAAAAAGGCTATATTTTAGGTGTATCAAAATCCCCTAAACTGAAAATGTTGTTTCTCCTCTTGTCCTCAAAAGTGGCACTTCAATGTCTTAAAAACTAAATAAGTAGATGATGCATATCAGTTTCTTTAGGAGTTTCTAAAATTTTGATAGTTTCTAAAATTTTGATGTAGAGATAGTAGTCCAATTTAGAAAAAACATTAGTAAATGAGACCAACTAAGTGTTTAGAAATTTTTAATGTAAAGAAGTCTGAAAAAATGAGTTCCTATCTAGTTCAGAAATATTGTAGATTTTCTAATTATAGAGTTTAGGCATTCTACCATCTCCACTTAAAAAATTTTTATTAAGCATAATTTTACTTACCATATTATATCTTTAAGCTTAAGAGTTTCTCAAGTATTATAATTTAAGAAGATCACATGTGGAACCAATTTTCGATTAGACACTAATCCTCAAGTATAAGAGTTCTCTTTTTTTTTCTTTTTATTCTTTTTCAGGTAAGGATTGCTAAATGTGGATAAGCCTTTAAAGATTTTGAGTTCCACTCTTCCTTTCCTAAAGCAAAGAGTTGATATATTTCTTTTGATTAAAAACATAATAATATCTTTTGAAATTACTTTCAATAAAATAAATTTATGTTTTAAAAACTAAAACTAGGTGTATCAAAATCCCCTAAACTTAAAATGTTGTTTCTCCTTAAGTGGCACTTCAATGTCTTAAAAACTAACTAAGTAGATGATGCATATCAGTTTCTTTAGGAGTTTCTAAAATTTTGATGTAGAGATATAGTAGTCCAATTTAGAAAAAACATTAGTAAATGAGACCAACTAAGTGTTTAGAAATTTTTAATGTAAAGAAGTCTGAAAAAATGAGTTCCTATCTAGTTCAGAAATATTGTAGATTTTCTAATTATAGAGTTTAGGCATTCTACCATCTCCACTTAAAAAATTTTTATTAAGCATAATTTTACTTACCATATTATATCTTTAAGCTTAAGAGTTTCTCAAGTATTATAATTTAAGAAGATCACATGTGGAACCAATTTTCGATTAGACACTAATCCTCAAGTATAAGAGTTCTCTTTTTTTTTCTTTTTATTCTTTTTCAGGTAAGGATTGCTAAATGTGGATAAGCCTTTAAAGATTTTGAATTCCACTCTTCCTTTCCTAAAGCAAAGAGTTGATATATTTCTTTTGATTAAAAACATAATAATATCTTTTGAAATTACTTTCAATAAAATAAATTTATGTTTTAAAAACTAAAACTCTAATTCTTCTACATTTTTCAAAAATACAATTTCTCTTAACAAAGATAGTTACACAACTAAATATCTTTAATCTACAAAATTAATTTTCATTACAAAAATATTCCTTTAAATCTACCATAATATTTAAATATCTACAAAATATAGTTACCTGAATTAAATTCACTACATAAAATCATATTAATAACTTTTGAAAATATTTAAATTAAGAACATCTAATAGTTAATCTTTTTCTTCCCCGCCCCCCCAAACTTAAATTTTTAACAAAATAAAACATTTTAGCATCATATATAAATAGGCAAGAATGAAAACTAAAAATGTCATACTAGCAAGAATTTTTACATCCTAAATATACAAGTACAAAAAAAAATTAAAACAAGAGTAAAAATTAAATTTTTATCAAATTTTAATTTACTTAACATAAAGAGATTCATTGGAGTTCTATACAATGGAGGATAACATAAAAGCAAACAAACACACTAACAAACATACACAACTGCAACATAAAGAAAATATCTGGTAGTAAACTAAAAATTTTAAACATGATTTTTTTAAGAAAAAGTTAGCAATATTTTAAACCTTCCTAAGATTCAGAATTAATTTCAACACAAACTAACTAAATACATTGACAACACAATTATCATAATTACTACCACAAAAAATAACTACTCACAAAACATAAATACATCACATCAGTGTCTAACAAAACAAAACACAAACAAAACTAACAGTCTCAACAAATACAACTTAAAAACACAACAAAAGTACAGTATAACTACAACACAAAAAAGTTCACAACAATACACAAAAAAATGAAACTAAACTTTAGAATCAATCTAATCATCTTCTTTCTCAGTGTCACTCTCATCACTATGCCAAGTAGTTGCAGGCTCATATGATGGATATCTTGGATATTGAGGGAAAACTACACTTTGCTTACCTCTCATGAGATTTTCCATAGATGAGCGGAATTCTTCCACATAATCAATACATCTCCTCATATATCCATCCATATGATCAAAAAAATTTTCTAAAGTTAATGCCTTATCAGTAACATAGTTAACGTTGTCTGGAATCCTCTACAATAGTTGTGACTGAGAATTAGATCCAGAAGTCTGACCATGTGATGTAAAAACATGTAAAGTGGAAGCACGAAATGTCGAAGTAGCTGAACTACTAAAAAATCCACCTCTCCAGCCAAAAATCAAATGATGTGAATAATACGATGTGAGTAATACTTCCCATTCACACTAGTAATAGGCTTGAGTGGATGAAATATCTCCTCCCAGCTATCAAATTTAACTCTAGCCTACTCGGATAATGAAAAGACAAGGATGTGAATCCCAAACATACAGTAGTAGCAGCGATGACAGAATTTGTAATAATACTATGAGTCAAAGCTCCAATGTTGATGGGTTTGAACTGCTGAATACAATAGTTCAAAGTTGCTTGATCACGGGTCACTTTACTAAGATGATTGGTAAGCAGCTGATGAGCAAAAATGAAGTAGTGGCATGCCTTTGATGGGGCATCTAACTTTGAAGTGGGTAAGTTGACTCTTCTTTCATTAGTAATTTTCCATAATTCTCTTCCTCCAGTCAACGATGAAATAATCTCGTCTAACTCATCCTTAGTTGGACTATAGTTGGAATAAAAACATAAAGTGCTCGAAGGCAAATGATAAAACTGATTAATAACCTCAGGATAGAAAGGCACTATCTTTCCTCTAACCATGACTCCTCCTTCTTTAGCCTCGGGAAGATTTGTATAAAGCTCCCAAATAACATAAATAACTACCATAGCAGAAAAACAATAAAATCGTACCTATTGGTGGCGAACAATCAAATCTTCTACAGCTCTTCCCGGACTCTTGAAACAACTCTCAGGGATCAACTTTCTCAATTGCAATGCATCACTGTATCGATCCTGAGCTCTCGCACTAACAAACTTGCTTGAATCAAATTAGGCTTTTCCCTTGCTCCTCTTCATCCTTGGTGCCATTTCTAAAAAATTATATTAAATTCACAATAAATTTCAAATTCAACTTTAAATCATTAAACTTAACTCCTAAAAGCTTAAACTATCAAATCTATGTATTTTCCATAGATTTTTCTCAAATTTTCACTATGAATAGTGATTTTTGGATAGATCCATAATGTGCGATACATGATGAAACTGAAAAATTTTTACATAGAACGGAAGCTCTTACCTCAAGAAGATTAAATTTAACAAATTTTTCTTCAAACCACCAAGAAATCTTCAAATTAGGGGATGCCCTAATCTCAAAATTGCGAACTCAAGAGGTAGGAGATGATGTCGAGTGAAAGAAATGGAGATTTTCATACTGATATGTCACTTTAAACCACTCACAAATCATTTTACATGAATCGGTGCTTACTTGTGAATGGTTTGGTGCTTAGGCATCTGTCTCTTAGTTTAGGCTGCGCTTAAGCGCAGGGTCTTGGTGCTTAGGCTCTAGTGCACAAATTTTGATTTTTTTGGTTTTAAGTAAAATGCACTTCTAGCCTTAGTCAACCACCCCTACAAGGTCTCATAACCCTTTAATAACTAAGTTCTTCCTTTTCAACTCTCCTCTTTCTCAAGATTCACCATTCTTAACTAATTCGATTCAATACTAAATAACACAAAATTTCACTCAAACAAACACTTATATTCATTCACTATATTCATTCACACTTATATTCATTCACGAATAATTACAAATATTTTCAATACATAGATTCTCAATCCAAAAATTCTTGGATGAGAAATTCTTAACACAAACACTAGACAATCTTAACGTTAAAAACAACTAAACACACTTAACATTAACAAACAAACACTAAACAAAGAACTTGATTACACTCTCCATTCTATGGAACAAATCTTGGCCTATCATTGGTCTCTCCTTCAGTATTTGGAATGTAAATTTGATAAAATGAATGGAGGTTAATAACTCTGGTTGAATCTTTATCAATCCATTTGTTCTTTAGATACATAACCCAGATACATTGCCTTATTTGCTTCATCTATAAAATTAGTATGGCTAAACTGCATCTTAAGTTGTCATCCCATATGATCCAAATGCGCTTTAACTTCCATCACTTTTTCTTCAATTGAAGCCACATAAGCCTCAATTTTAGTGATTTTCTCTGTTATTCCTTCAATACTTGTCGGCGCTAAAAAGTTGAGTTGTCCGTTGGAAGTTGTCGGCCGCCGGAATCGAAATCTCGTCACTCGCCCGTCGCCCGCTTCAGAAGGACATTTTAATGTTTAGAAAATTATGAAATCAAACTGACCCCAAATTTTTCATAGTTTAAATGAAAGAGCGCTGCACTTCAATCCATGTATCTATCTCAAAGGATAAACACAAGACTTGAGGATGAAACTCGATCAAATAAACTAAGAATTATATGACATTTGTTTAGTCTACAAAACTGTTTTATTTGTCAAAAATTTCTCCTATTTAATATGAAGAATTAAATAGGGTTTATATTAGTTGGGTTCAGACAAGCTCCCTATAAGGGCAAGCCCCTATAGTTAATTACATATTAGATAACCGAAGTCACCCAAGAAAACTCTCGATAAAAATTAAGAAATATTATCTTCAAAGAGGTCAAAAGAATAGGAATTTTCAACGAGATCGGACAAAGAGGTGTGAAAGTGAAATGGTTCAAATTTGGAACATTTTGTTATAGAGTCCAAGAGCGGCTAAGGGATGTCATAGATCCGGAGGAGAACCTCGGTGACTTCCCAGTTTATCCCATTATTTGGCTTTGGTTTAGAGGAGAAATATTTAAATTTTTCATCCTACAAATTTTATTATTTTAGGGCTTACCTTTATCTAGAAGAATCACACAAATAGCCTAGAAGATGTGAGGATTTAGGTCGTGACGAACGACAACCTCAGAATCCTAAGACGAGTTAGGGCATAGATTGTACAATGGATCTATAAAAAGACCTAAAGATAAGGTGAAAAAGATAAGGTGAAGATTTATGTTGCATAAGCAAAAAACCTCAAAATTCTATAGCTTGTTATTTACATCTAAGGAAGGAAAGGTTTAACTAAGGAAGACAGGTTTTGCTGTTCAAGATGGTCGTGCTGCCCACCATGCTAGCTCCAAGCTCCTCGTCATGGCGAGTTTAACTTTTCTAGTGTGTCAAGTTATGATGTCAAATCAGATGGTCATATGGTTGTAGTTCTTTAGATGTTATGGGGCATATTAAATTTGATAAGAGTGACACCGGTCAGGATCTTACAGTTCCCTAGTTTCGGTACAACAATTTTCTATTGGATTCACTTAGTCCAAATGAATTTACTAAACTCAACTTAATAAGTTCCATACTTTCATTTAGACTGTAAGAAGTTTCATTAGCAACCGTAGGTTACCTCCTCCGAGGGATTCCCGATCATCCGATAGAGACGTCTTAATTTAGTTGCAATTGTGGTTTTGTGATGTTTGTGATTAAATTTTGAGTTGTCTTATATTTTGATTGTTCTGGCGGTGAATTTTATCTTGATTGATTTTAGTTTTAGTTTTAGTTTTATGGCTATCCTAGCAGTTTTGATTTTCATGCAGGGTGACATCATTGTTTAACATGCAATGTTTGTAAGCATAAAATACAGTGTGGAAAGTATAGAAAAAAAGACGGTACTGTAAACTATAGAAGCGTACCTAACGAGTCTTCTTGTTCTACCACATGAAACTCAAAATTGCATGTAAGGGCATTTTATGTTTAGTGTAAAAAAAAGGTTCTAATGATTTACCAAATTCTAAATCATATCTTGGTGAGCCCCTATTAATTCAATTGAAGAATAATCTTATTAAGCGAGACATAGTGAGTTTAGTAGACCTCTGAGGTATCTAACAGGTCAGGACAAAAAGCAGGTCCATGCTTCCCCCTCACCTCCTGGTGAAAAGTCTCGAGCTCATTTAAACTTATTATGTTTTTTAATAATTCATCCTGTAAATATACCTAGTGTTCAGTGAACATTGATGTTTTAATTATCCCTAAGAGTAGGGTAATCATCATTTGTCATTTAATTTTCTAATCCTCATTTAACCATATTTGATGAAGTGTCATAATAGCATTAACTTGCCCCTTTTAAAGGTCTTCACCCACATAACATTTAATAATGAAAAGCTAAACAAGGTGAGAAAACTGAAATAATTTGTGGCCCGAGAAGTCTATACTCAATGATAGGGTAAGACGCTTATAGAGGGGGGTAACGATGAGCCTGCTTCAACAAGATTAGTCTACGTCATCAGAATCATACTAGTCATCTTCAGAAGAGATAGACCCAAAGTTTCATGAAGGTCCAACATAATGAGATTAAGGACAAGGGGGTCTACCCAGCACTCAAGTTAAGCAAGCGACACAGATCCGCCCTCCTATCACTTTTTTGGACTCCAATTTACCCATCAACTGAAATCCTTTCAACTATGTCATCATGGTTATAACTATCATTGAGATTAAAAAAGATTTAGCAAAGATTTAACAAGAATATTTTTCTCTTTCCTCTTTCCCAATTTATCTCTCTCAAAGGGTGTAAATAGTACAAAATCCTCTTTCTTCATTAAACATGATAAAAAGCTCAATGTGTATGGATCTCAAACATAATTATAAATTATAAGACAAAAGAAAAATGAACAAACAAAGCAACAATAAGAGACATAATAATACCTAAAAATTTTTATTAATAGTTGTGAATATAAGAAGAAATTTAAAAAGCTTCTTTGTTTAGCTGACCAGTTACGTGGTCAACCATGAAACATGTACAATTCATTCTTTAATGTTCTCCATGCTAATGGTTCCCTTAACTCAACTTAATAATTAAATGGCTTTTAGTTTTCAATTTCTAGTTACATTCACTTTTCTAATCCTCTTTTAACCATATTTGATTTAGCTTGGGTCACTACTAAGCCCTTAAGATCTTGGTGGATGTCTTAGTCATTTTGAAAGAGATTAAATTTTAAGTGATAATAATTCATCATCAAAACATTTGAATGTCAATTGAACATCAAATAGGCATATTAAATTAATAAGTTATTAACACCCAAAATCATACCCCTAAGTCTAGAATCATTTAATTTACTAGACTTCCAAATTTTATTAATTTAGGAAATTACAAATTTATCCTTTAATTAGAAAAAAATAAGATTTGTTTCTGCCAATTAATCCCTTGTGTTTCAATCATCCAGATATGTTAATTAAGATCAAAGGTTTAAAAAATTTTGCCCATTTCACTTTTTCACTTTCCTGAATTAAGCCTAAATGTTAATTAAGGCCAAATTCTCAAAGTTATACTTTTGCCCCTAAGGCTCTATCACTTCATAATTTATCAAATTTAATTCAAATGACTTTAGAATTTTCATCCTACTTTACTCATGGCTCAATTAAGACATCAAAGGAGAAAATGTTATTTTTCAACTTTTAATTTAATTTATATAATTATTGATATGCAAAAGTAGGGCTTTTTTAAAGAAAATTACATATATTGACCACGATAGAACCTAATCCCTTGAAATTTGTACTAGAGGTAGACTTAGACCAAAAAACCATTGGAACCCAATTTCATGATTTTTTGAGTTAAATTCGAATTATTAGAATTATTTTAATTTCTGGAGTGTTAATTAATTATAAAATATTTCAAATGGGAAAATTTAAGTTTTACATTTTTATTAAATCTCTCTGAGGTCAAAGAAGCCAGAGAAATAAATTTCACATTTTTTTGACTTTTCTTTGAATTATTAGAATTATTTAAGTGAAAGGTTAAGAGAAAATCATTTTTTGGACTTTAAAAATTATTTTTAGCTTTAAAATTCAATATCTTCATTTAAAAAAATTAGAAAAATATTTTAATTGCTCCTAAGTGCTTAAGAAACAACTGAGAACATTTCCATGAATTTTATCGATTTTGTTATTTTTATTAATTTTTTTAATTATTTAAATACTAAAATAGGCTTAAAAAATGAAGTTTTTATTTTAATTACAATTTTTTTTTAAAAAAATTCTCCTGATCATAGAGAGCTCCCAAAATCAATTTTTATAATTTTTTTAGTTATATTTTAATTATTAAAAGTTATTTTAGTGTCAAAAATGCCATTTAACTTACAAAATCAAACTAAGTTATCAAATGAACTTCAAATGTCTTTGAAATTTTTATGGGGAGTTCTTTGAACTTTAAATCACAGTGGAGAATTAAAATCAAGCAATTTAGATGATTATTTTACTCAAATTAATTTTTTTTGTGTTTTATGGTTTTCTGAGAGTTAAGTGTGTTCTTAATGACTTGGCCCATGACAAATTTTCCAAAGGGTTCTCTGATCACAATAAACCTTCCAAAATTTCTTTGGATTTTTCTAAGAAACGTGCTAATTATTATGATTAATTTATGTAAATAACAGACATAAACTTAAAAAATTTGGATCTCTATCTAGAGGTCTTCTCTATCTAGAGGCCTTCTCTGACCTTAGAAAAATCAGAGAATATCCCCCATGACAGAGGTAACAACATGCAAATTATCAAGCTATTGTGAAATGTCTATATGCATGGAGAGTTAAAAGACTAAAAACCATATTTAATTAATTAAAAATAAAATATACATCAAATAAACTTCAAACCTTTTCCACACTATTCTCCTATGTTCACTGAGCACTAGGGTATTTTTTTTTATTTTTGTGATTTTTCTACAACAAGATATGGATTTTTGAAGTTATGGCCATTAAATAAATAAAATAAAGTCCTATTTTTCTATTTATCCAGCGCGGCGCCACATCGTCCTCAGCGTCTCCGAAGCTCCACGCAGCATCTTTTGGTTCTACGCCACCATCTGAGTTAGCTCGTGCTTTATGAACCACACTCCCATCCGGCGCAATCAAAGCCCTCCATTTGATACATGCACGATCTCATGCACAATCTAATGGCTATGGGTCATCGTCTCCAAATAGTGTGAGCTCGTAACCATTAACCCTACAACCTTAAGATCTCCCTCATTTCTCAACCAAATAACCTTGGGTTTGACCCTATGGACTCGTCTAAGTGTGATGAACATATCCATATGGTAAACTTGCCATTAAACTAACCATAATCACATGAAGAATCAAAATAGTCAAAATAAGCTCGGGAAGTGAGGAATTTCAATACCTTTGCTCAGAGAAGGCAAGCTTCAATCAGAGGTGTTCGGCACATTCATAAAGGTCCAAGGAGGCTAGGGATTGAGCCTATGGTTGTGGTGAAAGGTCTAGACCCAAATTTGATCAAAGTTGAATTTGGGTGTTGATCAAAGTCTAGTGTAGAGGCTCTCTGTGAGGGGGGTTTGATGGGGCTTTTTTGTCTTCTTTCACTGTGGTGAAGGTGTGGGTGAGTTTAATTTAATTTTTGTGCACTATGGAGGTGTGGAGAGTTTTGTCCTATCTCTGACAAGGATTTGAGCTCAAAAATTAAACTCCGTTAAGGGGAATTAGGGCATGAATTTGGGCAAGGAAGTGGTTGGGTTGCACTTGGGAGCTCTCAAAGAGGCTATGGGAGTAATTTAGAGGGGTCTCCTTGAGAAAATTTTAGCACCTCTCTCTTGGCCATGAAGGGGCCATTTTATAGTCATTGCTGGAGAGGAGAGGTCAGGGCCTATTCAAGGGTGCAAAAGCTTGCTTAGGTAGTAGGCTAAGAGGCTCTAAAGTTTAATTGGGGTGAGCTGGCTCCTAGGGATAAGGATGGTTTTGATTCAAGGATGGTGGCTCTAAATTTTGAGTTTTTACGGAGACTTGGCCAACTGGCAAGGCTAGGGAAGGTGGTCAGGAGATCAGGTGAGTCATTGGGAAGCTTAATTATGGGTTTACCCCCAAGGGTTAGTCATGATGGAAGAGATATTTGGTTTAAGACCCAAAAATAGGTATGAATCCCTTAATTTAGGTACCCATTGGTCCATAGCTTGCTTTAGAGGGTTTGGTATGGTTTATTCTGGTCCAAAGGAATGGCTTAGAGAAGTCTTGCCTTGGTCAATTTGACATGGCTAGGTCAATTTTGGTGCATGGGTTCAATGTGAGTCTAAATGGTAAGAGGTTAGGTTTGGGTTAGGCTAGCCATGATTTTGAGCCCAATTAATTAATCAAAAATGTGTAGATGATTGTAATGAAGATTTTATGTGAAGGATTGAAATGATTTTGAGTTCAATTGGGGGTCAATTCAAAGGACTTTGGAAATTTGGTCACTTTGGGCATGTTGGGCTAAACTTGAGTCTAGATTGGGCTAAGCTTGGGATAGGTCCAAATTGATTATTTAAAATGGTCAATAGGAATGTCATGAAGAGTTTTCATCATAAATTGGGTGCCAATTTTGGGGCCAAGACATTCAATTTGGTGAAATTTGGAGACATAGCCAATTTGGGGCAAATTTGGGGATTCTTGGACTTGGGTCAAAATAAAATGAATTTGAGGCTTCACCATGGCCAATTGAAGGTCAAGTTTGATGTGTAGGAATATTATTAAGAGTTTAGAACATAAATTGTGGCAAATTTAGTGTGGGAAATTACGGTTGTGGGAAATTACGGTGGCTATGGGGTTCAATTTGGTGGAACCAAGTCATAGGGCCAAAGTTGGGGTTTTGACTTAGATCAAAATTGGGATCAAAGAATGGGCCAATTAAGCCTAGATTTGGTTTAAATTGATCATATTTAATGTTAATTTAAGTTTAGGATTTATATTAAAGAAAATTGGTCCCAAATTGATGGACATTTGAGGTGAATTTGGGGAAATTGGGCCTTTAAAAGCAATTTCGAGGTTTTGGTCAAAATGGTCAGATTGGCCAAATTGGGTTCAATTGAAGGGTCCAAATTGGTTTTGGAGACATTTGGAGTGATTTGGGATGTTTTGGGAAAGTTTGGGGTGCTAAGGGCATTTTTGTAATTTTGGCAATTTTGGGGACATTTTGATACATTTGGAATTTTTGGGTAGTTTTGGGTAGGTTTGGGGGTAAAAGGTCAAATTGGGTATTTTGGTACGGTTGGGGTATCAACCACCCTACATAAGCTATGGACTATCTCCATTTGGGTCCTCTATGTACTAGTCTTAGCTAAACCCTAGCCTAGGGCTAATGGGTTTAGGGGCCCATCTGCATGAGTCTCCCAAAAGATCAATGGATCAAAGTCAACAAATACTGGGTTTAAGGTTGTGAGGGATTATGAGTGAGAGTGAGTGTAGTGAGTAAAAGTGAGTGCCTTAGCCCTAAACTAGCACCCAGGGTTAACCCTAAGGTCAAACAGTCCATGGTAACTCTCCTTGAGCTCCTCTATAATGACCCCAACTACTAAGCGCTAGAGGTTAGGACCAATTTGTGAAACTTAAAGTTGAGCAAGGAGTGTAGAATTTCTAATGGTGAGGATTTTTTTTCTAGTTTTTTAAGAATAGTCAACAGGAAAGTCCTATGCCTAGACCTTTGGCAATTAAAGAGGAAAAACTAAACCTCAACCAAACGTGAGGTCAACAAATGGACCCCCAATAGGTGTGGGGTGCTGGGCAAGCACACCGTACGTATTGGCATTGATCAAAGTGATCAACAAAACCAATGTAGACTCCTAAGTCAATAGACTTAGAAGGAGGTGTAGAATTGTGTGTGTTATTTGTTTCCATATGGGAATTAGCAAGTGAATATTTGATTGAATTAAAGAAGTAGGAACTCTCACTAAGGACTGGAGAGTGGGTTTGAGTTATCAAGTTTTAGGATTTATGGAGAAAGGGAATCAGTATGTAAGTGCTGACCCCGGGGTGAGAATTGAAATTTAGGTATCGATTCCAAAAAGAGAGTTGAAATTTAGGTACCGACCTCAAAAGAAGAGAATCAGAATTTAGAAATTGATCCCGAAATGAAAATTGAAATTTAGGTATCAATCTCAAAAAGAGGATTGGAAGTTAGGGACTGACTTCAAAGAGAGGGAATCAAAAGTCCAGAACAAGAATTGAGATTTAAGGATCAAATCTCAAAAAGAGGATTGCAAGTTAGGGTGATCAAATCTCAAAAAGAGGATTGGAAGTTAGGGGCCAACCTCAAAGCGAGGGAATCAGAAATTAGGGACTGATTCCAAAATGAGAATTGGAATTTAAGCATCATATCTCAAAAAGAGGATCAGAAGTTAAGGACTGATTTCAAAGCGAGGGAATCAAAAGTTAGAGACTGATTCCAAAATGAGAATTGAAAGTTAAGGATGAAATCTCAAAAAGAGGATCGGAAGTTAGGGACCGACCTCAAAGCGAGGGAATCAAAAGTTAGGTACTGATTCCAAAATGAGAATTGAAATTTAAGGATCAAATCTCAAAAAGAGGATTGGAAGTTACGGACCGACCTCAAAGTGAGGGAATCATAAGTTAGGGATTGATTCCAAAATGACAATTAAAATTAAGGATCAAATCTCAAAAAGAGGATCGGAAGTTATGGACCAACCTCAAAGCGAGGGATTCAAAAGTTAGGGACTGATTCCAAAAAGAGAATTGAAATTTAAGGATAAAATCTCAAAAAGAGGATCGGAAGTTAGGGACCGACCTCGAAGCGAGGGAATCAGAAGTTAGGGAATGATTCCAAAATGAGAATTGAAATTTATAAAGAATTTGTGGTGTTTAACCCATAGATATGTGTTATGTAAAAAGGTTGACAGTGTTGAGGAAGATATGTGAAATTTTGTGAGATTTAGTGCAGACAAGGATGGTCATGTTGCGCGAGCAAAGAGTAAGAGACCCCGAAGTCAAGAGAATCAACTCAACAGATTTATTTTCTTTTCTTGCTGTTTTTATCATGTTAAGTTCTCAAAATATGTTTTTCCAAAATTTAATTTTTGTTGGTTTATTCATTTTCAAAAGAGTGTTTTATTTGAACTTTATTATTAAGTTTTTATTATTTTGTTCTTTGTTCATTATAATCTTAAAGCAAAGTATGGTTCGTGGCTTTTATCCATCGCACCAAAAAGGACAATTGAGCAAACAGACAAAACTCTAAAAGTTTATCCATCGCACCAAAAAGGACAATTGAGCAAACAAACAAAACTCTAAAAGTGATTTCATTAATCTGCTCCAATAAATGTTACAGATTGAGCGTAGGCCAAGGCCTCAAAAAGTACAATTATGTTGACTGCATCAAAGTACATCCAAAAATTTCCCATTCCAAATACATATCATAGGTTGAGCATGTCTAATGCATATCATGTCTGCTGCGATGAGAATGCAGTAAAAAGTAATCTTCTAAGTGTCTGTCTCTGGTGAGGCAAGCTTCTGATTGAGCTGATCTTCTAAGCAATGCTCCAGTATAGAAGTTCCTTTTGCATGTGCTTAGAGGTGCAACGCTCTCATAGCTCGTACGGTAGTAGTTCTCCCAATTTTGGGTCCAGTCAAAATCCATATGGCATTTTGTTGTTATCCATCCTCCGGAAAGTTATAGACACCCTACGGTGTCGCATCCCTGGATTGTAGTGTTTGGCAACGTCTGCTCCGTTTCCTTTAAGAACTAGCACTGATCCAAAAGGTGGTGGAATTTCTATGGCTCCTCTAAATTCGCCAGCGCCAATGAAATCTATCTCTTTCCCAAATAGGATATTACTTTTTCTCATGAAAGAGACTGTGCATAAAGGTCTCACAAAGTCGTGATGATCCGTATGCGGGGGTATGCAGTCACCTCCATCATATATATTGATGATACAGATGTTGGGAATATAGTCAGCTGGAAGTATGCTCTATCGGACCATTCTCTTAATCATCCATTTTATCATGGGTGATAGTGGGTCCACTTCATCATACCTCAAAATTCTTGGGGGATTTCCTTGTCCGTCTTGGGTGAAATTGTAATAGCTGCCACATTGTATAGTGATCCTGCCCTTTCCACGCATCCATTTCTGTGGCTCAGAATAAGTTTTTTCCATCAGAAGGCCCGCTCAACCTCTGTCTCTTAGATAAAAGATGCAGTCAAGAATACTTCTTTCATCGCTTTCAGAGAAGACCCTGGTGTATAGCTCCAAGCCTTCTAGTATGTTGATGAATCTTCCTTGAACTTCTTCATAGAATTCAAATTTCCTTTTTGTTTACTTTGCTCATCTTGTAGTATTCTACCAAGAGATGATCAGCGGCTATCGAGGATACTCCTTCATTTCAGCATTAGCAAAAATCCAAGTTGTTGTTGTCTTTATCGGCAGTGGAGCATACGACTTTGTGTCCAATGGGATATACAACATTGTATACAATGGGATATATACTTCCCCCATCGGGTGATTAGCGATCTAAAATCCATCGTCAGTGGATGCGTACTCCTCCAAAGTACTATAGCGCTCTTGATGGAGGACGTTGTAGTCCGAGCACTCTACAAATGCCCCTGTAGCTGGTGTACGTGTAGGTATCTCGACATTCCATGTCGGGCAACCCGTACAAAGACATCTGAAACTCGTGGTATCTCCGGCTCTGTAGCGAATCTGGACTCATTGTCTATAGAAGGTAGGCTATAAGAAGTCTCTCTCATGCCTGGATCGTAGATATTCCCCTCAGGGATAGGGCTTTCTTACTTGAAGAAAGAAGATGCCGGAAGGAGGCAAAAAATTTGCTCACCGTAGCAGTGCATCTGGAAGTCTTTCATCATTGGCAGGGACTAGGCCTCCGGTCGGCGTAACTATCATATACGGTAGGAGATTGTTTCCCTCCATTGGGTCTTGCTGCACTATCACATTTTTTCCCTTCAATGAGGAACTATCTCTGGTACTAAATCTTAGCAACGATGGTAGCCCTTCCTTTTTCTGATGGCTAACCACGTCCAATAGGGGACCCTCATAATCTATGTCGACTTGACTAAAGTCCATATCAAAGTCTATGGTACCACCTAGTGGCACCCTTTCCTCATTGAGTGTGAGGTTCCAGCCGTCTTTAAAGCAAAGATCAGCCTCTGGCATCGGCGTAACTATCATATACGGTAGGAGATTGTTTCCCTCCATTGGGTCTTGCTGCACTATCACATTTTTTCCCTTCAATGAGGAACTATCTCTGGTACTAAATCTTAGCAACGATGGTAGCCCTTCCTTTTTCTGATGGCTAACCACGTCCAATAGGGGACCCTCATAATCTATGTCGACTTGACTAAAGTCCATATCAAAGTCTATGGTACCACCTAGTGGCACCCTTTCCTCATTGAGTGTGAGGTTCCAGCCGTCTTTAAAGCAAAGATCAGCCTCTGGCATGACATTTCTCTGTAGACGACAGGAAAAATATCAGTGAGATGAAACTTAGCGTGAAAAAGAATAAAATAAAGTATTTATTAAAGAAAATTTTTAGTTTATGTTGGTGAGAAAACCATTTATTTAAGTATATATTTTATTTAATTTAGTAGAATATCAAGTTTAAAAGAGAAGATTGAAATGTACAATTTCAAAAATTTTCATTATGTTGAGGTTAATTTTATTACAAAATTTTAGACACGGTCACAGACATTTAGCCAAATAGATAACTCCGGAACAATTTAAATTTCAAAAATTTAAATCAAGTGATGTCAAGCAATTATCAGGTTGTGTAGTACGTCTTCAGGTATCGTCCATTGATTGGCAGCATGGGTCTTTCACCACGGAAATCTACTAGTTGGTAGGCTCCTCCTACGTAGACCTTTTCTACAACAAATGGTCCCTCCCAAGTTGGCTCGAATTTTCTACCTATCTTGCGATGTACAAGAGTGGGTCTTTTGAGTATGAGGATAAACTTTTCATGAGTTTGTACCATCTTTTCCTAGTAAAGCTCCAAATATTGTTGTGCTTCTAGTTGTTTTCCCTCAAGACTCTCTAGTTCTTCAAGTCTGAGTTTTTCACTTTCTTCTGTTGTAAGCTAGTTGGTGACAGCAACTATGAGAGATGGTGTCTAAACTTCTAACGATAGTACAGCCTCAGACTCATACATGAGCATGTAAGGTGTGCATTGAGTGGGAGTCCTGAACGTTGTCTGGTAAGCCCACAAGGCTTCTAATAATTTTTTTTGCCAATCTCTTTTATTTTCGTCTAGTGTTTTCTTTAAAATATGTACCAACGTCTTATTGAACGCTTCAACAGACCATTTTCTCTGGGATAGTAAATTGTAGAGTATCTCCAATCTATCTTGTGTCGTTTGACAAAATTATTTGTTTTGGTGCTTTTAAAGGCTGTACCATTGTCAGAAATTATTCATCACGGTACTCCGAAATGGTATACAGCTTGACTTTTGAAGAATTAAAGGACGTGTTGTGTCATGACCTCTCGTAACGATACTATCTTTGCCCATTTAGAGAAATATTCTGTAGCGGCGAGTATAAATTTATGTCATTTGGAGGATGGAGGGTCTATCCGTTTTATTATGTCTGTGCCCCAACACTCGATGGCCACGAGGCAACGGTTGGGTGTAGCACATTCGAAGGTTGGTGTAAGACCACCCCAAGCACCAAGCACTGGTGACATCTTTTGGATGTATAATATCCGAGTCACTTGATCTTAATTTTCATCTTTGGCCCTGACTGGTGAGCACCACATAATCCAGCATGTACTTCTTTAACAATATTTTGTGCCTCAGCTTTGCTTCAACATTGTAGCCACATCTGGTCGAACGATCTCTTGTAAAGGACGTCACCTACTAAAGCATATAACATAGCTCTTTTTGTAATGTGATGTGTTACTGACTAGTCTTCCTTGTCTTCTGGAAGCTTTCTAGTCTACAAATATTCTATTAATTGCTAACGCCAATCTTTATTGATGTCTGTAACCAAAATCATCATTTCTTCTTCTTTCCCGAGCTTGTGTAGGGTTTCAAGGTTGATTCAAAATAAAACTTATCTTCCTTATACTGTGACACTGGGGGACATGCCAATTCTTTTGCGTGTTTTGCCAGAGCGTCAGCGTGGGTATTATCTACCCTAGGAATTCGGTAGAAACTTACATTGGGAATCTATTCTAGTAGTTTCATCGTGTACTGATGGTATTCTTCTAGTCTTGGTTTCAAAATCTTGTATTGTCCGACGACTTTCTGGATGAAGATTTGTGAGTCGCCATAGATGACAATGTCTATTATATCCATCGAGATTGCCAACTCTAATCTGATGATTAAGGCTTCATATTCTGCTTTGTTATTGGTACATGGCTTTGTCAGGTTGTATGAGAACCTCAACACACCCTTATCTAGCGTGATAAAGATCTAACCAATAGATAAACCAATCCTTACTTTGCCTGGTATAACTGTGTCTGATCCTTTGTCCTTTCTGGTTGACAAAGCTCCGTCGAAGTACAACTCCCAGCGTTGCACATTACATTTGTAGTATTTGCTCATATAGTAGTTCATCATTAAGAGGGGACCCAGCTGAAAGTGGGTGTGCAACGAGAAAGTCTGCTAAAGTTTGTCCCTTGATAACATGGAGGGATGCAACGAGAAAGTCTGCTAAAATTTGTCCCTTGATAACATGGAGGGATATATAAGTTATATCAAATTGCAATAAAATCATTGATCATCTTGCTAGACGTCCAAAGAGTGTTGGTCGGGTCATCAAATATTGCAACGGATTGACTTTTGAATATAGGGTAATCTTATGAGAAAGCATGTAATTTCTATATTTTTGGGCGGCGAAAATCAAAGCTAGACAATGCTTCTCAGTAGGTGGATACCTTATCTCTGTCGTCATTAGACGGTGAGTCAAGTAGTATAGTGTATTTTCCTTACCCTCATCATTGACTTGGGCTCCACGTTAAAAAGTATCAACGTTTTCCCCGGGATAGGGGCTGCCAAGACAGGAGGTGTCATTAAATATTGCTTACCGTGCTCGAAGGTCTGCTGACATTTCTTTTCCCAAACAAATTTGGCATCCTTATTAATTAATGCCGAGAAGGGCTGATACATACCTG
>NW_018250493.1:60646-66610 GCF_001263595.1 Phalaenopsis equestris | reverse complement strand
AAAGAACGTAGTTGTTTTAAGGTTTTGGGTGGAGGCATTTCCAAGATTGCTTTAATCTTTTCTGGGTCGATCTCGATTCCCTGATGACGGACAATGAATCCTAGAACTTTCCCGGAGGTAACGCCAAAAGTGCACTTTAAGGGATTCATTTTAAGGTCATATCGTCATAACCGTTTCGATACGATCCACAAATCATACAAATGGCCTATTTTTCATTCTCTCTTGATGACCAAATCATCCACGTAGCATTGCACTTGATTGTGAATGAGATCATAAAAAATCTTTGTCATTGCACGTTTATATGTTGCTCCAGTGTTCTTCAATCCAAACGACATCACTATGTAGCAGAAAATCTCGATAGGTGTTTTGAAGGCTGTAAGTTCTGCATCCTCAGGAGCCATCTTAATTTGGTTGTACCCCGACGATCCGTCCATGAAGGAAAAAATCTCATGTGTCGAAGCGATGTCCACCATCATTTCTAGTATCGGCAACGGGAATTGGTCTTTTGGACATGCTTTATTCAAATCCCTGAAGTCGACACAAAGACAGATTTTCTCCATTCTTCTTCTTAATTGGGACGATGTTGGCTAACCATGTAGGGTATTGCTCTTCTTTTACAAAGTTAGCATCTATTAATTTCTTCACCTCAGCGATGACTTACTGCTCTATCTCAAGGTGCATTCTTCATGAAGCTTGTTTCACTGGGTGTATCTTTATCTACCCCAAGTTTATGAACTGCAACCTTTACTAACAGTCTTGGCATTTCATCATAGCTCAATGCAAAGAAACATTAAACTTTCTATTAATTTCTTCACCTCAGCGATGACTTACTGCTCTATCTCAAGGTGCATTCTTCATGAAGTTTGTTTCACTGGGTGCTAGGGTTACATTCTTGTCCACCCCAAGTTTATGAACTGCAACCTTTACTAACAGTCTTGGCATTTCATCTTAGCTCAATGCAAAGAAACATTAAACTCTGTCAACAGTTTGATCAATTATAAAGATTCTTCATCGTTGAGCAGAGAACTTATAATTGTAGGTTGGGGTTTCTCTTCAGTCCCGAGGTTAATTTCCTTCATTTCATCGACAGTCAATTTAATTCCTTCCTTAAATTATGGCGAGCCATCTTCTATTAACTGATTTTGGGAGACATCCTCTGCATTGAGGCAATCCTCTTCCAATCTGCTAGTAATGACCATACAAATGAACCATCGGCTGGTCCGACTGTACCAAATCTGAGACCCTCTTTCGAGTTTGGAGTTCAAATTTTAACATTTTGTAATTTTTTAAAAAATTGTAATTTATCTTTCGGCATTCATTTTGGCAAACGTCCCTATTGAATTAACTTTTGTACACAAGGTGAAAAATAACCAAAAGGCAATTCCATTAATTCATTAGTATCATCATCCAAGTTTTCATGATTTTCAAGATCAGTAGAACTAGAAGCACGATAAAACTTAATCAGCTTTGAACCGGCGCTACGGACTTCCTTGACCTCTAAACTCTCAATCTTTTAAGGGAGAATTGGAGTAAGGATCATGGTGTTCTGATAATGGTTTATCCGATCATACATTATCATTCTTCTTTGTATCTTCTAAGGATATCTAGTACTGAGGTTTCTTCTATTTTGTCACCATTATTTCATCTTCGGAACTGTCTTCATCACCAATGTTGATGGTTGGCCTAGTCCGTTCAACGATTAAGTTGATTCTTCCTTGTCCACGTCCCCGACCTCAACCTCGGGTGCGCGAACTAAAAGAACCCCCACCAATTTATTGTAAAAGAATGGTGGATGATCAATGAAGCGGAGTTGAATGGCCCTATCATTATTGTAATTCTTCTGAATCTTCACTTTTGTTTGTCACAGTTTCACGAGAGAAGACAATTTTCTTTAGAGGCGCGTAGTAGGCGGCATCTTCGTGAATACCAACTTCAAGCACTTAAAATGGTTGTAAATCTCCCTTGATGCAATGCACTTGTCCCTCTTTGTAATACTTGATGCACTGGTGTAGAGACGATGGAACCATGTTGTGTTCGTGAATCCACGATCAACCCAGTGGAGCGTTGAATGAGGTATCGGCATCGATGATGTGGAATTTAGTGGTTTTCACTAGTTCGCCAACCTCATAAGTAATGTAATCAATCTTGTGGAATTTAGTGGTTTTCACTAGTTCTCCAACCTCATAAGTAATGTAATCAATCTGGGGCTCTCTCTCCCTTTTGGTTAAATCCTCTTAACATCATTTTATCGGTCGTAAGCTCTTGGGCCTTAATGTTTAAATAGGCCAATGTCCGTAGTCTCATCAAGTTGAGTAATGTTCTTGAATCTACTAAAACTTTAGACAACACAAATCTTTCAATGTTAACGTAGATGTAGAGCGGACGATTGTGGTCAGCGGTACCGAGCAGTAAGTCTTCATCTGTGAAGGTCACCCCAAGTTATTCCTTCAACGAGCAAACTTCATTCAAGGATGTGCTGTCCAACTGGGCTAAACAGATCTCTGGGTCTAGCAAAGCTGTAACTAGAGACTCTCTCATGTCCTTTGATAGGATTAGAGCTTCGTAGATGCTTAATCTGTCCGACAACTTCCTAAGATGAGCTAGTACATTGTAATCCACTTTGTCTGATCCTCCAATTTTTTTTTGGTTATGTAGTTCTTTCACTAGTGAAGGTGGAGGTAGCTCTTCTCGAGTTAATATTTGTTTTCCTTTATCTGTTGGAGCTATTCTTGGGGGTAATACTCTCCCACTCCTTAATTTCACTTTTGTAACTTCTTATTCTTGAGATATCATTGTCAAATCTTCTGGTGTTTCTTTTTTGTCAGAAATATCTAGGTTGATGGCAAGTGGTGCGCAAGTGGGTGCATCGTGGTGCTCGAGGATTGGTTCCTCACTCCCGGCGCTGTCGTAAGCGGTATCGTTAATGTTTTCTTCGGCCTTGTTAGTGAGTTCATCAGACTCAAGTATGATTTGAGGATCATTTTGGAAATCGAGATCAAGCCTACATGGGTCAAAATCAGTTACATTATCATCAGAAATAATTAAAATGTAGCCAGAATCATAATCATTATTTTCATAGGACCCCAAAAGGGTAAAAAGATAATCATACAAAGTCAGGGATTTGAGGATTTTCTTCCCCGAATCCGAGACAACCAATCTAGTAGAGGCAGCCACAATCCTACCCCTCGTGCTATCATATTTGTGGTAGTGTTCTTCTTCTTCTTTGTCTTTCACGACGATGAATCTCCTGGTGAAATGTTTATCTCAAGCTTGGCAGACTGAATACTTTGAATGTAGGCTTGTTTTGAAGCATTCTGAATTTGGTTTAAGATCCTCTTGACCTTGTCCCAAGTCGTACTCCATCCATCTTTTCTATTATACGGGTCAATCGAAGAGATTGGCTCAGCCAAAATCATATTTATGGAACCCTTTTCAAGTTCTTTTAAATATTCCTTGGGGATCGTTATATTTCCTTCTTTAAAATTCTTCTCGAGCCAATCCTTGAAGATGAAACATTCTTCTATAGTCATTCTTCTATAGTGTGTCCAAGTTTCTTCTATAGTGTGTCCAAGTAATCGGTGATATGGGCAATAATTTGGTTCATCCTTCTTGTCGACCTCTGGATCTTTCTTTGGATCTGGTAGTCTGAACTCAGGTTTCTTCATCACACTTCTAAACATCTTGGATATTGCTTCATCTTTGAAGGAATACACCACTTTTTGTCACTCTACCAAAGATGTTATCTTATTCTCTGTTCGAAATGATCCTCCTTGAGGTGGTCGCTGGTTGGACTGGCTATTCTGTTTCTAAGCATGTTGTGATGAAGATTGACGAGGATTTTTTGCATATATCTTCATTGGTTGTTTCCCTTTATTTGCTATTGTTCCTTACTTCTTTTCAAATACTCTGGTTTCCTTGGATTTCTCATGAGAATCCATATGTTTGTTTTCTTCTTGAAGACTGCTGCCTTTACTGATTAGCTTCTTGAAGGATTTAATGGAGAGTCCCTTAAGCATGAAAGCTATTGGCCCATCAATGCTTTTGAGTAAAATATTAATTGCATGATATTCCTGTAGTTGAGGTTCACACTTCATGCTAAGGTTTCTCCACCTCAAGATGTAATCCACCAAAGTCTCGTTGGGCTTTTTCTTTAAATCATGAGCTCTCCATTAGAAACATGGTGTTTCCCTTCGGCAAATCTCTTCTCAAATAATTATTCCAACTTGGAAAATGTCTTAACTGATCTATTAGGCAAATCGACATACCAATCAAAAGCAATCCCTGACAGGTTGCAGACAAACTGTTGGAAGAGTAAAGCCTCGTTACTTCTTGTGTTTCCATAACTGACTTGAAAATGTGCTATGTGATGTCTGGGATTTCCAGTCCCATCAAATATCTTAAAGTTTGGGGACACAAAACCCTTAGGGAAGGGTACGACATCAAATTTTCCTAGGTAAGGTCTACCCTTTAAAACCAATGCACCACCCTTAGATTGGGTTAAGGCCTCCCAAACTTGCTCAATCATTTGCTTAAATTCCTTCTCTAGCATGGCGCTCGATGGAGAATCCTTAATTGGTTGCTCATCCCTATTTTCTCAAGAAACTTCTCTTCTTTTATCTGTAATATGTATAATTTCTGGTTAATTGACCCATGAAGAGGCTAACTGTGGGGGTTGAGATTGTCCTTGAATTGTGGCCATAGCCGTCATAGCTGCGGCCATCTCTCCTATCATTTTCTCCAGTTGGTTGACTTGCTCATCCCTTAGGAGGATAGCCCTACGCAGCTCATCCACGGTGTTCTCTTCAATGAGAGGTTGAGCCTCACACGTAGATGTAGCAGCTCTAGTCTCGATAACATAGACATCCATGAAATCTTCTTCGAGGTTTTCATTATAGTCAAAATCTTCATCATCGTCAATGGAGACTCCATGTTCCAAAGCCATCTCAGAAATCTTGAATTGCCTTAAGATCTGGAGGACCCTGCTGGACCTCCTCCTCTTATTCGTCTATCTCACTGGCAATTACTGCGACAATGTCAGATACTTCAGACCCTGGCTTCATTTCATGCTCTCGCCCTGTAGGCTTATCGGACCGTATCGGTACAACGACCTTGGGTACCTTGGGTACCCACACCTACACCTTTTTCTTTTATGGTGATGTCTTGAGATGGAGTGTCTCAGCAGAAACATCGGTATGTTGAAGAGAAGTATACTCCTCATGGTGCAGACCGACTACAGTATTGGATAATTTCTTCATCTTTTCCTCTGAGACTTTAGGAAAATCTTTCAGGTGGGTGATTGGTAGAATTCTTGGACCCAATTGTGACTTAACCGATCGACGACCTGTGGGTCTAGTAACAGTAGAATCGGTTGGGGCTGTGACAATAACGGTATCAACTCTGCTCCCCAAACAAAACCAGACGGGAATGCGAGCGGGTAGGTTTTTAGTTGACTTTTGAGATCATTTGGCAGATCTAACGTCCTTTAGAATTTCTTTCTTCATGCAAGGGGATACTGCATGTCCCACTAGTTTAAGTAGTTCACTAACTGAACAACCTTCCTTGGCAGCTAGCCTCTTGAAAATTGAACTAACTCAGGTGATAGGAGTGGACTTCTTTCTCTCCTTACCATGCCCATGAAGTGATGGTAAAGTAGCAGCAATTTTTTGGATACTCTGGTACCCATTGGTACCCATTAAAGGTTGGAATCTACTTCCTCGCAGGAATGGATAGGTCTCCAACAATGCTGGCTCATCCTGGTGAGGATCTTTCTCAACAGGTATCTCCTTAGGAGCCTGAGCTTCAGTAGCCCTCTGAACCCTCCTATTACGATTTCTCCTTTGGGTCGAGTTAGCGGTATAGTCCCCAAAATTGATCCGCAAACTTGACCGATTTCAAACACTGGCGGCGGGACGACCAATCCTTTGTCGGGTCTTTAAAGATCATAAATTCTTTTTCCTTTGCCAC
>NW_018250493.1:32510-60636 GCF_001263595.1 Phalaenopsis equestris | reverse complement strand
TAAGCAGCAGCGGGAACAGCAGGTTTGGTAGGTGCCGTGGTGGCAGTTGTCTTAGCCTTCTTGTAAGAAGGAAAATTCTGAGGGCAGTTCAAGTTAAACTTGTCAGGAGGTTCTTGAACCTCTGGAGTGATGAATTTCATTATTTTCTCGAGAACAACCTCGAGATCTTCAAATCCTGCTCCAAACTTGATGGTGGGAGCGACATTGCTGGAATCGCGGCTTGTCGGCAAGTTGCAGGAAAAAGTGAGCATTGGGTATGCCATTATAGCAGCTTCAAAAAGAGAAAGCTCTGGGGTTAGCTATTTGGCCAAAACCTTGTGATCTTAGTGCAAACACTAAAAATTAATAGAGGTCGATTAGTAGACCGGGTAAGTCTTTATTTAGTTTGTGGGGATTTAAAAAAAAAAATTTGTAAAAGTAACTTAAAAGTAGAAACATTTAATAAAAAGAAAATTTTAAAGTGCATGCAGCATGAAGCAATCCGATTTAACTTGCAAAATATAGCTATTTGGCCAAAACCTTGTGATCTTAGTGCAAACACTAAAAATTAATAGAGGTCGATTAGTAGACCGGGTAAGTCTTTATTTAGTTTGTGGGGATTTAAAAAAAAAATTTGTAAAAGTAACTTAAAAGTAGAAACATTTAATAACAAGAAAATTTTAAAGTGCATGCAGCATGAAGCAATCCGATTTAACTTGCAAAATAGCAAATCAAATTCAAAAAGGAGATGTGAAGTGTTTAGGAGCCAATACGGGACCAACTTATCAATGCACAATGCCCAGGTGGAACTAGTCCACCAACACACCAATTGGGGGTCTGACCCCACATGAAGATTCAACGAGATCAGACAAAGAGGTGTGAAAGGGAATGGTTCAAGTTTGGAATATTTATTGTAGAATCTAAAGGAAGAGATGCTAGGGGATGTCATAGATCTGGAAAAGAACCTCGGTGACTTCCCAGTCT
The DNA here is from genome assembly GCF_001263595.1 of Phalaenopsis equestris. Lineage (NCBI taxonomy): Eukaryota > Viridiplantae > Streptophyta > Magnoliopsida > Asparagales > Orchidaceae > Phalaenopsis > Phalaenopsis equestris. Next base: position 59,673 of record NW_018250493.1, on the reverse strand, counting down.
ATTCTATTGTTTGGCTTCAGTTGAGAGGAGAAATATTTAAATGTTTCATCCTACAAATTTTATTAGCTTAGGGCTTACCATTGTATGAAAGAATCACACAAATAGCCTAGAAGATGTGACTATTTAGGTCGTGATGAATGACAATCTTGGAATCTTAAGATGAGTTACGGCTAACATTGTACAACATAGTTGTACAAAGGCCTAAAGATAAGGAGAGGATTTATGTTGCATAAGCAAAAAAAACCTCTAAATCCTATGGCTTGTTGTTTAATTCTAAGAAAGGAACGGTTTAGCTGGGGAAGACAGGTTTTGCTGTTGAAGATGGTCATGCTGCCCACCATGCTAGCTCCAAGCTCCTTGTCATGGTGAGTTTAAGTTTTTTAGTGTCTCAAGTTATGATGTCAAATCAGATGGCCCTATGGTTGTAGTTCTTTAACTGTTATGGGGCATATTAAAGTTGATTAGAGCAACACCGGTTAGGATCCTACCATTCCCTTGTTCCGATACCACTATTTTCTATTGGATTCACTTAGTCCAAAAGAATTCACTAAACTCAACTTAATGAGTTTCAAACTTTCATTTAGACCGTGGGAAGCCTCGTTAGCAACCGTAGGTTACCTGCTTCGAGGGATTCCCGATCATCCGATAGAGATGTCTTAATTTAGTTGCAATTGTGGTTTTTATGATATTTGCGATTAAATTTTGAGTTGTCTTATATTTTGAATATTATGACAGTGAATTTTATCTTGATTGATTTTATTTTTTGTTTTGGTTTTACGTCTATCCTAGCAGTTTTGGTTTTCATGCAGGGTAACACCGTTGTTTAACATGCAAGCTTTGTAAGCATAAAATACAGTGTAGAAAGTATAGAAAAAAAAAGACGGTACTGTAAACTGTAAAATCGTACCTAATGAGTCTTCTCGTTCCACCATTTAAGTAAAGTGGAAAAATAAGGTTCTGGTGATTTACCAAATCCTAAATCATATCTTGGTGAGCCCCTATTAATTAAATGAAGGTTGATCTTATTAAGTGAGACATAGTGAGTTTAGTAGACCTCCGAGGTAGACCTCCGAGGTATCCAACACGAGGTATCCAACACGTCAGGAGAAAAAGCAGGTCCATGCTTCCCCCTCACCGCCTAGTGAAATCTCTTGAGCTCATTTAAACTTATTATGTTTTTTAATAATTCATTCTATAAATATCTCTAGTGTTCAATGAACATCGATGTTTCAATTATCCCTAAGAGTAGGGTAATCATCATTTGTCATTTAATTTGAGAATTATGTGGGTGAAGACCCTTAAAAGGGGTAAGTTAATGCTATTAAGACACTTCGCCAATTTTATCTTTAACTTGGGCCTTGCAGTGTTCAATTTCTAGTTACGTTCACTTTTCTAATCCTTATTTAACCAGATTTGATTAGCTTAGGTCACTACTAAGCCCTTGAGACCTTGGTGGATGTCTTAGATGGATGTCATAGTCATTTTGAAAGTGATTAAATTTTAAGTGACAATATTTCATCATCAAAACATTTGAATGTCAATTGAACACCAGATTGTAACACCAAATAGAAGTATAAAATTAATGAGTTATTAACACCCAAAATCATACCCCTAAGGGTCTATTTGGGGTAGTTGTAGCTTATTGAATAATCTGCTAATAAGTTGATTAAAAATAATTTGCTAATAAACTAGGTCCGGTGGCTATTACAAATTTTTATTTTTTTTGGAAAAGTCAGACCGCAGCCAGAAAGCTCCTGCCGCATTTAGATAGATGCGGCGTGAAAATGTTGTTTTCAGCGTTTTGAAAACGCATAATTTGCCAAAACGTAATTTACCCAAATAGTGTTTTCAAAACGCCACCGCACCAAGTAAGCTGCCCCAAACGGACCCTAAATATAGGATCATTTAATTTACTAGACTTCCAAATTTTAATAATTTAAGAAATTACAAATTTAACATTTAATTCGAAAAAAATGAGATTGGTTTCTACCAATTAATCCCTTGTGTTTGAGTCATCCAAATATGCTAATTAGGATCAAAAAGGTTGCCTATTTCTCTTTCTTGAATTAAGCCTAAATGTTAATTAAGGCCAAATACTCAAAGTTATACTATTAACCCTCAGGCTCTATCACTTCATAATTTATCAAATTTAATTCAAATGACTTTAGAATCTTCATCCTACCTTACTCATGTACCTTATTCATGGGTTTTTCAAATTTTAATTTAATTTATATAATTATTGATATGCAAAAATAGGGTAGACTTAGACTAGATATCTTGACCAAGGTAGAGCCTAATCCCTTGATTTTTTTACTAGAGGTAAACTTAGACCAGAAAACCATTGGGACCCAATTTCATGATTTTTGAGTTATATTTGAATTACTATAATTATTTTAAGTTTTTGAGTGTTAATTAATTAAAAAGGTTTTTAAATGTGAAAAATTAAGTTTTAAATTTTTATTAAATCTCTTTGAGGTCAAAGAACCCAGAGAAACAAATTTCACATTTTCTGATTTTTCTTTGAATTATTAGAATTGTTTAAGTGAAAGGTTAAGAGAAAATCATTTTTTAGCCTTTAAAATTTATTTTTAGCTTTAAAATTCAATATCTTCACTTAAAAAAATTAGGAAAAATATTTCAATTGCTCTTAAGTGCTTAGAAAAAAATTGAGAACATTTCCATGAATTTTAATAATTTTGTGATTTTTATTAATTTTTAATTATTTAAATATTAAAATAGGCTTAAAAATGAAGTTCTTATTTTAATTACAATTTAATTTTTATAAAATTCTCCTGATTATAAAGAGTTATCAAAACCAAATTTTATAATTTTTTTTAGTTATATTTTATATATTAAAAATCATTTTAGTGTCAAAAATGTCATTTAACTTAGAAAATCATGTTAAGTTATCAAATGAACTTCAAATGTTTTTGGAATTTTTATGGGGAGTTCTCTGAACTTAAAGTCCCAGTGGAGAATCAAAATCAAGTCATTTAGATGATTATTTTTCCTAAATTAATTTTTTTTATGTTTTAGGGTTTGGGGAGAGTTAAGTGTGTTCTTAATGACTTGGCCCATGAAAATTTTTCTAAAGGGTTCTCTGGCCACAATAAATCTCCCAAATTTTCTTTGGATTTTTCTAAGTAACATGCTAATTTTTATGATTAATTTATGGAAATAATAGACATAAAATTGAAAAAACATGGATCTCTATCTAGAGGTCTTCTCTAACCTTGGAAAAATCAGAGAATATCCCCCATGATACAGGTAACAACATGCAAATTATCAAGCTATGGTGAAATATCTACATACATGGAGAGTTAAAAGACTCAAACTTATATTTAATTAATTAAAAATAAAATATGCATCAAATAAACGTCAAACCTTTTTCCACACTATTCTCCTTTGTTCACTGAGCACTAAGGTATTTTTCTTTTATTTTGTGATTTTTCTCTACCAAGATATGGATTTTTGAAGTTATGGCCTATAAATAAATAAAATAAAGCCTTATTTTTCTATTTATCCAGTGTGGTGCCACATCATCCTCAGCGTCTCTGAAGCTCCACGTGGTGTCTTTTGGTTCTACGCAGCCACTGAGTCAGCCCGTGCTTTATGTACCACGCTACCATCTGGTGCAATCAGAGCCCTCCATTTGATACACGCGCGATCCAATGGCTATGGGTCATCGTCTCCAAATAGTGTGAGCTCGTAACCATTAACCCTGAAACCTTAAGATCTCCCTCATTTCTCAATCAAATGACCTAGGGTTTGATTCCATAAACTCACCTAAGTGTGACGAACATATCTAAATAGTATACTTGCCATTAAACTAACCCTAATCACATGGTGAATCAAAATAGGCTTGGGAAGTGGGAAAGTTCAACACATTTGCTCTGAGAAGGGAAACTCAATTAGAGGTGTTCGACACGTTCATGGAGGTCTAAGGAGGCTATGGATTAAGCCTCTGGTCGTGGTGAAAGGTCTAGACCCAAATTTGATCAAAGCCAAATTTGGGTGTTGATCAAAGTCTAGTGTAGAGGCTCTCTATGAGGGGTTTGATGAGGCTTTATCTTCTTTCATTGTGGTGAAGGAGTGGGTGAGTTTAATTCGATTTTTGTGCACTTTAGAGGTGTGGAGAGCTCTGTCCTGTCTCCAGCAGAGATTTGAACTCAAAAGTTAAACTCTAACAAGAGGAATTAGGGCAAGGAAGTGGTTGGATTGCACTGAGGAGGTCTTAATGAGGCTATGGGAGCAATTTAGAGGGGTCTCCTTGAGAAAATTTCAACACCTCTCTCTTGGCCGTGAAGGGGCCATTTTATAGCCATGGTCAAAGAGGAGAGGCCAGGGCCTGGTCATGGCTGCAAAAGCTTGCTTAGGTGGTAGGATAAGAGGCTCTAAAGTTTAATTGGGGTGAGCTGGCTCCTAGGGCTAAGGTTAGGTTTTATTCAAGGGTGGTGGCTCTCAGTTTTGAGGTATTATGGTGACTAGGCGGGCCAGCAGGGCTAGAGGAGATGGCCTGGAGATGAGGTGAGTCAGGGGGAGGGTTAATTATGGTTTACCCCAAAGGGTTAGTCATGATGGAAGAGATAATTGGTTTAAGATCAAAAAATGGGTATGAATCCCATAATTTAGGGACTCATTGGTCCATAGCTTGCTTTGGTGGGTTTTGTATGGTTTAGCCTAGTCCAAAGGAATGGCTTAGTGGTTGTGGTTGTCTTTGGTTGGCCAATTTGGCTTGATTAGGTCAATTTTTGGTGAGGGTCAAAATGGCTAAAGGATGGGGTTGGGGTAGGCTAGCCATGATTTTTGGGCCAAGCTAGCCATGATTTTGAGCCCAATTAATTGATCAATATTGTGTAAATGATTGTAAAGAAGATTTTATGTGAAGGATTGAAATGATTTGTGAAGGATTGAAATGATTTGAAGGATTGAAATGATTTGGAGTTCAATTGGGGGTTCAATTTGAAGGATTTTGGAAATTTGGTCACTTTCAGCATGTTGGGCTCTAGAGTCTAGATTGGGCTAAGCTTGGGTTCTAGAGTCCAAATTGATTGTTGAAAATGGTCAATAGGAAAGTCATGAATAGTTTTCATCATAAATTGGGTGCCAATTTTGGGGCGAAGGCATTCAATTTGGTGAAATTTGGAGGCATAGCCAATTTGGGGCAAATTTGGGGATTCTTGAACTTGGGTTTTGACTCTAGGACAATTGAAGGCATAGCCAATTAAATGAAATTGAGGCTTCACCAAGGCCAATTGAAGGTCAAATGTTGATGTGTAGGAATATTATGAAGATTTTAGGATTCAAATTGAGGGAAATTAAGTAGGCAAGTCATAGGGCCAAAGTTGGGGTTTTGACTTAGATTAAAATTGGGCTCAAATAATGGGCCAATTAAGCTTGGATTTTATTTAAATTTATCATATTAATGGTGAATTTAAGTCCCTTGAAATTTTTACTGGTGGTTAGGATTGATATTGAAAAAAATTGGGCCCAAATTCATGTACATTTGAGGTGAATTTGGGGAAATTGGGCCTTTAAATGCAATTTGGGAGTTTTGGTCAAAATGGTCACATTGGCCAAATTGGTTTCAATTGAAGGGTCCAAATTGGTTTTGGAGACATTTGGAGTGGTTTTGGATGTTTTTTGGAAAGTTTGGGGTGCCAGGGGTATTTTTGTAATTTTGGTAATTTTGGGGGTATTTTGGTACATTTGGAATTTTTGGGTAGTTTTGGATAACTTGGGTATTTTCAAAAGGTTTAAAATGATTTTTGAATAACTTTGGACATTCTGGGTGAATTTGAGGATTTTGACCAAATTTGGGATTTAGGGGTATTTAGGTAATTTTGGTTGGTTTGGGAGTGAATGGTCAAATTGGGTATTTTGGTAGGGTTGGGGTATCAACCACTCTACATGAGCTATGGACCAATTGAAGCCCCCTTAATCCCCATTTAGGTCTATCCCCATTTAGGTCTTCTATGTACTGGTCTTAGATAAACCCTAGCCTAGGGCTAGTGGGTTTAGGGGACCATCTACATGAGTCTCCCAAATAATTAAGGGATCAAATTCAACATATATTGGGTTTAGGGTTGTGAGGGATTGTGAGTGAGAGTGAGTTTAGTGAGTGAAAGTGAGTGCCTTAGCCCCAGACTAGCACTCAGGGTTAACCCTAAGGTCAAACAGTCTTATGGGAACTCTCCTTGAGCTCCCCCATAATGACCACACCTACTAAGTGCTAGAGGTTAGGACCAATATGTTGAACTTCAGGTTGAGCAATGAGGAGTGTAGAATTTTTAATGGTAAGGGTTCCTTTTCTAGTTTTCTAATAATAGTCACAGGAAAGTCCTATGGCTAGACCCTGGGGAACTAAAGAGGAAAAATTAAACCTCAACCAAAAGTGAGGTCAACAATACTAACGGCAAGGAAACCGTTCTACAACTCTTTTGCACTCTGACTAACAAATTGCTTTCACATTACTTCCTCCCTTTTCTTCAAACCACTCTCCCAAGATGTCATCTTTCAAAACTTTTTCTTCGCACTTAGAATATAGGGTTAGAATTGAGTTCCTCACATAACCCTTCTATTTATAGGATTTTAAACCCCCCTATAACTCTTAGGCACGTCTTAAAATTGCTATCCCACGTTAAATCTAACTAAATTATACTTAAAACTTCTAAAAAGTGAAATTTGCACATTTTTTTAATTGCAGTGCATAAGTGCCAGATATTGGCGCTTAAGCGCCAGCGCTCAATGTAGCACAGGTCAACTTAACGTCCAAATACTTATTCTAACAGGATTAGGTCATCTTTAAGGTCTTAGAATAATCACTAAATCGACATATATTCAAAATAACACCAAAACTTTCTAAATTAAACACAACAACATAACATTCAAAATAAACACAAAGATAACTATGGGTGAGCACTTGGTTTAACGTTTCCAGCCCGACATGACTAGTGCTTATTCTGGTTGACCTAACAACATAAGATCATTCAATTTAAATTAGTCACCTAAAAAGTAGGGTTTCAGCCTATGACGATTCACTTTAAATACTTTATCAATTTTAGGATCTTTGATATCCACAACACCATAGGGATAAACTTTCATCACAACAAATAGACCCATCCACTTGGACTTAAGTTTGCCTGTAAATAATCTTAACCTTGCATTATAAAGCAAAACTTGTTGCCCTAGCTCAAAATTCTTAGTAAGAATCCTCTTATCATGCCACTTCTTCATCTTTTCTTTGCAAATCTTAGCACTTTCATAAGATTCATTTCTTATCTCTTCAAGCTCATTTAATTGCAATAGTCTTTTCTCACCAGCATCCTTTAAATTATAATTAAATTCCTTAATTGCCAAATATGCTTTATGCTCAAGTTCAACTAGTAATCAACAAGCTTTCCTAAATATTAGCCTGTATGGGGATATTTCTATATGAGTTTTGTATGCAGTCCTATAAGCCCACAAAGCATATTAAAGTTTAACTGACCAATACATTTTAGTTATATTCATAGATTTTTCCATTATTCTTTCAATTTCATGATTGGATAATTCAGCCAAGCCACTTGTTTGAGGATTATAAACATTAGCAATTCGATGGTTAATATGATATTTCTTTAAAAACTTCTTCATTATTGCATTTCTAAAATGACTTCCCCCGTCAGTTATGATCACTGTCAGCATCCCAAATCTACAAAATATGTTTATCTTAAAAAATTTTGCAACACTTTGAGCATCACATCAAGGTAAAGTAATAGCTTTTATCTATTTGGATACATAATCTATTGTCAAAAATATATATAAATTTCTGAAATATGGTATAAATTACTTCATGAAATCTAATCCTTAAGCATCAAATATCTCCACTACTAATATATAATTGAGGGGTGATACACCTAAAATATATTGTATTTTTAGACATATTTTTATACCTATTTTTGAGATATTATGCTTTAATGGAAGGTATTTGTGTGTTTTTCTTTTAGATGCACGTAAAAAGGTGAAAAATGCTAAAAGAAGTGAAAAAGGATCAAATTTGGAGCAAAAATATGAAAAATGTGCCAAAGTGTTTTGACGCCTAAGCGCCAGATCCGGCACTTAAGCGCCAGTGAAACAGAGAAGGTCACGCCTAAGCGTTAGAGGCCCCGCGCTTAAGCTCCAGAGGCAGTTATGTGATAGTTTACTTCATTTTGCTGAATTTTGAAGGGAAATTTTAGGCACCTATTGGCTACAGAGGGTGGTTATGTCTACTAGAGACAAAAAAAATAATTTGAGGCACCTATTGGCTACAGAGGGTGGTTATGTCCACTAGAGACAAAAAAAATAGTTAGAAGACTTATAAAAGGAGGCATCCTTTGGAGAATACATCAAATTGGGACACATTTTGAAAAGTTATCAATGCACCTCTTGGAGATTTATAAAAGAAGGAAGTTGAGACTTTTTGAAGTGTGCTTGAAGGTTCTGGAAAGTACTGAAAAGGGGGAGTTTTGAGATATAGTTTGGAGAGATTTTTAGGCACCACAAATTCACTTTATCTTTTTTATTTTTAGTTTTATTTCGAGAGTCAAGAGTGTTGTAAAAGAGAAGAGATTCAAAGGAACTTCAAGAGTTTGGTGGATGATTTGAGATAAGTTTTTATCTTTTATCTTTAAACTACTTTTGATTTTAATTGACACTTCTTGTTGATTTTATAATGATTTCTACTTTAAAATTAAAGTGTGGTTTTATTTGAATATGTAAGATCTGAGATGGTATTTTCTCAATCAAAAAATGATTAGAATAACATATTAATTTCATGAATAAGAATGTAGTTCATGGGGTTGAGTGCAAATAAATAGGAAATAAACTTTTTAAGGGTGTAGAATTAGAGGACTTTAGAGTGACAGGCTAAAGCCCCCAATTTGAGTTATAGTTTTAGGTTTTGATAAGAGATATTAGCCCCCAGTTGGAGGGAGAAGATGTAACTATAGAGTGAGAGCTAGTATCTTCCATACCTAACCGATCTTCAAGACTATTCAAACTATTGATTAACCAATGTTTTTTATAGAATCTCTAGAAAGGGTAATAAATATTATTGCTCCTATTTGACACAACACAATTTTTCATACTTCCACAACAGAATATCTATACTTTTTACTAACTCATAATAAGGAGAAAGATATTTTCATATCAAGTGTTTTTCTTTCATATAAACTCAAGTTATCTCTAAAAATTTTATTGTTTTGTTAAAATATCACAAAAACAAAAAAGAATTGAATTTTACCTACTGTGAAAATATCTATAGTTTAAATAATTATCTTTTTAAAATAGAAGTTTTGTTGATAAATAGTGCATATTGTTTATTTTCCCTGTGGGATCGATATTCAGGTCTTAATCAAAAAATCCTATATTACTTGATAATAATACATATACTTGCATAGTATGTAAATTAAACAGTTAAATTCTTATTTTCTTCAGGATCAAGTTTTTCGTTTTGTTGCAAAGTAAGGAAACATAAGTGAAAAATATCATCAAAGACATTGTTATACTGTTGCATACAAACAGTCGGGATCAAGGGACATCTCATTCCTCTTATAATTATTACCTACTCATTGACATTGATCACAAGTTTTAATATAAGCATTAACATCTCTAAATATTGTAGGCCAATAAAATCCAGATTGCAAAATTTTGTATGTTATTTTATCAACACCAAAATGTAATTAAAATTATGACATTTTTTGATAATTTCATAAGTTTCTTCTAAAGGCACACATCTTCGAATAATAAGATCCTTTCCTTGTTTATTAGGGTATAATATCTCTAACAATGAAATTCATAATGTTGGCATACTATGGAACACACTGCTCATTAACATTGAATAATTCATCATCTGTAAAATGTTCATAAATGTTCATTAATCCATTTATGTCAACATCAATGTTCTTTTTATTTTCCTGTTCAAATCTTCACAGATGATCAACAATTTGATTCTTAGCTCCCTTCCTATCTACTATCTGAAAATCAAATTCTTGCAAAAGAAGAATCCATCTTATAAGTCTTGGTTTTGCATCCTTCTTTTTCATTAAATACTTGATACCATAATGATCAGTATGCACAACACATTTAATTCCAATTAAGTATGATCTAAATTTATCATTTATCAAAAGCATACATTGACTATAGCTAATAACTCTCTTTCAGTAGCCGTGTAATTAATTTGAGCATCATTTAGAGTTTTACTAGCATAATATATTACTTTGAAAATCTTATCATGATTTTGTCCTAAAACGGCTCCAATAGCATAATCACTTGCATCACACATTAGTTCAAATTTTTTTCCCAATTTGGTGAAATAATAATTGGTGGAGTGAATAATTTTTATTTTAATAATTCAAAAGCTTTAAGACACTCATTATCAAAATTAAAAATTACATCTTTTTCAAGTAAATGGCATAATGGCTTAGCAATTTTTGAAAAGTCTTTAATATACCGCCTGTAGAATCCAACATATCCTAAAAAACTTCTAGTTTCCTTCACACTTATTGGGTAAGGTAAATTAGTGATCACGTGAATTTTTACAGGGTCTACTTTCATACCATTTTCTGAAATCAGATATCATAAAACAATTCCTCCTGCTACCATAAATTGGCATTTTTTCCCAATTAAGTACCAAATTTGTTTCTTCATAGTGCTTAAGGCATTTTGATAAATGTTCCAAACATAATTCAAATGAAGTTCCAAACACTGAAAAATTATCCATAAAAACTTCAATCCCTTTTTTAATTAAATCATAAAAAATATTCATCATACATCTTTGAAATGTACCAGAGGCATTACATAAAATAAATTACATTCTTCTAAAAGCAAATGTAACATAAGGACCGATAAAAGTTATTTTATCTTGATCCTCAGGAGCTATTTATATTTGATGATAACTAGTATATCCATCCAAAAAATAAATGTATTTATGCCCAGCTATTCTATCCAACATTTGATCTAGAAAGGGTAGTGGAAAATGATCATTCCTTGTGGCGAGATTTAATTTTTTATAGTGAATTCATATTCACTATTTTATGACTTGTCTTGTTGGTATTAACTCAATATGCTCATTCATACTCACAGACACTCCTTTCTTAGGAGCACAGTGAATCGAACTAACCCTTGCACTATATAAAATAAGGCAGATAATTCCAGCATCTAACCACCTTAAAATTTCTTTATTAACAACTTCCTTCATAAAAATATTTAATCTTCTTTCTGGATCAGCTCTATGTTTGCAGTTCTCTTCCCTATGAATTCTATGCATACAAATTGAAGGACTGATTCTTTTTATATCAGTAATTGTCCATCTAGAGGCTTTCTTATAACTCCTCAAAGTTTTTGTTAAACTCATTTCTTCTTCTGTAGTTAATTTTGAGGAAACTATAACAGGTAATGTTGAGGAATCACCTAAAAGACATTCTTCAAATGTTCAAGAAGTAACTTCAACTCAAGCTCAGGAGGTTTTTCAATTGATGGAAAAAAAAGGTTTTGTATTTTTCTGTCGTGTCCTTAATTTGAATCTTTCTTGTAAAAATCTTCACATTGATCTGATTCCCCTTCTTTCTCGTGTTCCAACTCTTTCAGTTCAGATTTCTCTTCATAAGTTGTTTTGAAATGACATTCACTTAGAAATCTTATCACATCCACTCTATAGCAGTCGTCATCTTTACCTTTTGCTAGGTATTTCATTGATTTGGAAATATTAAATGTGATTATCTAATCATTGATGTGCTTGGTTAATTCTCCTTTCTACTCATTTATCATTGCTCTTCTTGTAGCTAGTAAAGGCCTCCCCAAAATGATAGGTATCTCCTTATCTTCCTCCATATCTAGCACAATGAAATCAACAGGAAAAATAAATTGATCCACTTTCACTAAGACATCTTCTATAACTCCTTTAGGATAGGTTATTGAACAATCAGCTAAATGCAGAGTTACAGTAGTAAGGGATATTTCTCCTATTCCCAATCTCTTAAATATTGTAATGGAATAAGGTTAATGCTTGCATCTAAATCATATAAAGCTTTCCTATATAATTTGTCTCCTATTTCACATGGAATTGTGAAACTACCAGGATCTTTAAGCTTTTTTGGAAAATTTTTTTGAATTATTGCACTACACTCCTCACTAAGTGCAACAGTCTCATACTTCCTTTTTTTTGTTAAGAATGAAGAATGTCCTTCATAAACTTCACATAGCTTGGTATTTGTTCTAAGGCTTCAGCAAATGGAAGATTAATTGTAAGCTTCTTACAAATTTCCATAAACTTTGAAAATTGTTTATCCAACTTTTGTTGACGGTGCCTCTAAGAAAATGTAGGTGGTGGTTTTTCCAAGTCAACTTAAGTGGAGAAATAGTTCTCTCTAAGCCTTTCGGGGCGTTCTCTTGATGCTCTTTAATTTCTTTTCTCTCTACTTCAGTTTCTTTTTGAACTCTATCTTCTAATTCTCTTTTGCTTATAAGTTGAACTTTTACCTGCTCTTTATTATGGTCTATTGTATTTACTTCAGTATTACTTGAAAGAGTTCCTTAGGATCTATTACTTAATGAATTTATTATTTGTCCCAACTTATTCTCAATATTTCTAATCGTAGCTCTTTCACTTTGTAAGTAATTTCTCATTTGTAACACCACTTCTTCTATAGACAACTTTTTCTCCTTAAATTGTGGATTACTATTAAAACCTAGAGGATAAGTATGTATATAACTACTATTCCCTTGGTTGCAGTTTTCCAATGATTTTACTTGGTTGTTCCCCCATTGTTGATTATTACCACCCAAAGTATTATTCAATTTAAAGTTGGTATGGTTCTTCCAACCTAGGTTATAATAGTTTGAATATGAGTTATTTTGCTTGTTGTTGGCATTGAAAGTTTCTAATGATGTTTGAGTATCAACCATTTAGCCTAATGATTTCTCTTCAATCATTGCAATTAGTTGAGAAAAATCATTCCAAATTAGTCTAACTTCCTTGAAATTCTAGCAACTTGATTTGCTAACATGGCAAATGTTTTTTTAAGATTTAACCTTTCAGAAGGCCATTGAAAATCATTTGTAGCCATCTCTTCAATTAGAGCATAAGCATCATGAAATGTTTTTGACATCAATGAACCACCACCAGCAACATCGATAATATATCTAAGAGATACAGCTAATCTATTGTAAAAGGTTTAAATTATTAACCAATCTAGTATAGCATAGTGTGGACACATTCTCAGTAGTTCTTTAAATAGTTCGAACGCTTCATAAATAGATTCCCCTTCAAACTGACAAAAAGATTTAATATTATTTCTAAACTTCATAATTTTTTTATGGTGGAAAATATATTTGTGTGCTAAATCACCCCATGTTTTGATAAATCCAGGTGATAACGAATGTAACCATATCTTAGTTTTATCCCTCAGTGAGAAAGGAAATAATCTAAGACTTATAGCATCATCTGATACATCATCATATTTAAATGTAGCACATAATTCTAAAAAATAGGCAAGATGTAAATTTGGATCTTCAGTTGGTGCTCACTAAACTGATTATTTGATATCATTTGGATAATAGTGGGTTTAAGTTCAAATGAATTAGTCACTACAGTGAAGTTCATGTACTTTTTGAATACTACAATGAAGTTCATCCACTGTAAGGTTTGCATAATCTCTTAAAGGTCTTAACTCTTCAGCATTTTGATAATTTTGATTTGCCATTTCTTGAAATTGTTTATTTTTTTCAGTAATTTTTAAATTTAGATTTTTTTAATAATTTTGATCTGTCATTTCTTGCAAGTATATGTATCGTTATCAAGTAATATAGAACTTTTTTATTAAGCCCTGAATATCGAACCCACAGGGATAACTAATAATATGCAACTTACAAAATAAAAGAAAATTAAATAACAAAATTTTACTTAGCAAAGTATTCTTACTTAAACGATAGATGTTATAATATGAATGAAAATTCAATTTCTTTTGTAATTTTTGATAATAGAAAATAAAGTAAGAAACTAATTAACTTAATTTAATACTTGCAAGATGAAGGCAATATAAATAAAATATATTTTTTGCTTATCATGAATCAATAACAAGTATAGAAATTTTGTTGTGGAAGTTTTCTAATCATGTTGTGCCAAATATGAGCAATAATATACTGTCTAATCATGTTGTGCCAAATATGAGCAATAATATATTGTACCCTTACTAGAGATGCTATAAAAATTATTGGCTAGTCTATAGTTTGAATACTTTTGAAGACGGGTTAGGTAGAAAAGATATTAGCTCTCACTCTAGAGTTTCCTCTTCTCCCTCCTCATGGGTGATAACATCTAGTATCAGAACCTAAAGTCTAAAACTATAAATCAAATTGGGGGCTTTAGTCTATCACTCTAAAGTCTTTTAATTCTAACACCCTTCAAAGATTATTTATATATTTATTTGCACTCTACCCCATGAACTACATCCTCATCCGTGAAATTAAATGTGATTCTTACCATTTGTTGACTGAGACAATACCGTCTCAGATCTTACATGTTCTCACAACTGGTATTAACATCTTAATTGGCCAAATTAGGAAGTAAATGAAGTACAAGGTTTAAAATCATCACAACTTCATCCAACATTAAAGACTAATACTTCACACAAATTCCTTTAAATACTTATTCACTTATCATAATAAAGAAAAAGATAAAGAAAACTACTCAGAATTCATAGAAAAAACACAACCACACTTGAGTTTAAAAGTAGAAATCATGCATACAAACAAGAAGTCTAAAAGAAAACCAAATGTAGTCACAAAGATAAACACTTATCCCAAATCCTCCCCACCAAATGTATTGAAGTTCCTTTGAATTATCTTCCTTCACTCATAATACACACTAAAACTCAAAATAAAAAAAGATGGGCGGCGACAACGGCAGTGGTTACTTTGAATGGATGGATGATGATTGGCTACCCACCTCCTTTGATGATATAAGTCTTCTTTAATAAAAATCCAAGGGGTGTCTTGGCGTCTCTTCAAAATGTGTCTCCATTAAATGAATCTTCTAGAAGTTGCCTCCTTTTAAAAGCCAATTGAATGAATTTTTGTGTCCATGAACTGTTTCCCACGTTTTTACCAAGGGTTGCTTCAAAAACCTCTTAAAAAATTTTTCCAAATTCAATGAAACATCAAATAAATTCTTTTGGCACTTAAGCATGGGGTACCCAACACTTAGTCATGACTCTCACTATTTAACTAGCGCGTCAGCGCCAGGCCTAGGCGCCAAGCTCCTCAGTTCATTTTTGCACCTTTTTCATTTTTGCTCCAAATTTGATCCATTTTGACTTTCTTATCATTTTTCATTCATTTGATTGTACCTTAAAGAAAAACACACAAATACCTTTCATTAAAGCACAATATCTCAAAAATAAGTATAAAAATGTGTACAAAAAGACTATAAATTTTAGGTGTATTAGCAGATACTTTACCTCCATCGGTATTAGATGGATACTTTAGTTCCAAAGAAATCTCGAACTAAGGCTTCTTCTATTTTATCATCATCATTTCTTCCTCAAAACTTTCTTCTATGTTGATGCTAATAGTCAGCCTAGTCCATTCAACAATTGTGTTGGTTCTTCCTCATCCACATCCCCAACTTCCATCTCATGTGTATGGACTAAAAGAACCTCTACCAGCGCGTTGTAAAGAAATGGTAGTAGATCATTGAAGCAGATTTGAATGACCTTGTGCTTGTAATCTTTATGGACCATTCGTTTCATTTGTCACAAGTTCTCATGAAAAGACAGTCTTCTTTGGAGGTGCTTAGTAAGCAGCGTCTTCATGGATGCCTACTTCATGCAATGATAATGGTTGTAAATACCCTTTGATATAATGTTCTTGTCCTTCTTTAGAACACTTGATGCACTAATGTAAAGATGATGGAACTATGTTATGCTCGTGAATCCATGGTCGGTCGAGTAAAGCATTGAAAGAGGTCTCTACATTAATGATATGAAATTTTGTATTTTTTTACTAGCTCTCCAACCTTCATTAACAATGTAATCGATCCAAGGGCTCTTTCTTTCTTCTGATTAAATCCTCTTAAAATCATCTTATCAGTTGTAAGCTCCTAAGCATCAATATCCAAGTATGTCAATGTCCGTAGACTCATTAAGTTAAGTGATGCTCTCAGATCTACCAAAACTCTAGACAACACAAATCTGTCGATATTAACAGAAATGTCGAGTGATCGGTTGCCGAGAAACAAGTCTTCATCTGTGAAGGTTAGCCGCTGTTCCTTTAATGAATAAACTTCATTTGAGGATGTGCTGGCAAACTAAGCTAAGCAAATCTCTAGATTAAGTAAAGCACAAACAAGAGACTCTCTCATCTCCTTTAACAAGATCAAGGCGTCGTAGATGCTTAGTTTGGTCAGAAACCTCCTAAAATGAGCTATCAAGTTATAATCCACTTTATCAATTCTTTGATCTTTACTTATTTATGTGTCTCTTCCACTAGCGGAGGCAGAGGTAGTTCTTCTTAAGTGACTATTTATTTTCCTTTATCCATTGAAGTTGTCCTTGGGGGTAATACCTTCCCACTTCTTAGGTTTATTTATGTAATTTCTTCTTCTTCTTGAGATGTTGTTGGCAACAATTTCGGTGTCTCTTCTTCATCAAAAAAATCAAATTTGATAGTGAGCGGTGCACCCTGGTACTCGAGGACTGGTTCCTCACTTCTGGTGCTATCATAACTGGTGTTGTCGACATCTTCTTCATTCTTGTTAATGGGTTCATTGAACTTAAGTACAATTTGAGAATCAGTTTGGGAATCAAAATTGAACTTAGATTGGTTAAAGTCAGTTACATTATCACTAGAAATAGTTAGAACGTAGCCGAAATAAAAATCATTATATTCATAAGACCCGCGTGAGGCAAAAATATAGTCATACATAGTCAGGGGTTCGATGATTTTCTTCATGATGACGTTCTTCTCCTTCTCTGGCTACGATGATTTCTCTGGTGAAATCTCTAACTTGGGCTTGATAGATTGTAGAATTTGAACGATTGTTTGCACTGAAGTGGTCTGAATCTGGTCCAGTGTTTTCTTAGATGATTTGCTCCAAACTTTGCTCCATCCATCTTTCTTTAAATACAGATCTATCGGAGTTATTGGCTCAGCCAAAATCATATTTACGTAATTTTTTAGGTTCCTTTAATATTCTTTCGAGATGCTTATATTTCCTTCTTTAAAATTCCTGTCGAGTCAATCCTTGAAAATGAAATAACCCTCTATTGTGTGTCTCAATATTCTATGATAAGAGCAGAAATTGGGATGATCCTTCTTGTTAGCTTCTTCTGGCTTCTTTTGTTCTGGCAATCTAAACTCGGGCTTGTTCATTAAATTTCTGAACATCTTCTCTACTGCCTCATCTTTGAAAGAATACACTCTTTTCATCCATTTTGAAAGAGTCGCACCCCATCTACCATATGTCTGGTACGGTCCTCCTTGGTATGACTGCTGTCTAGATTGGCCCTACTGTTGTGTTTGCTGCAAAGGTTGAGTATGTTGTGACAACTGCTGAGAACTTTGACCAAAATACTTGGCCTGAATCCTCATCAGATTCTTCCCTTTATCAATTGTCGCTATTGTTCCAGACTTCTTCTCGAATACTCTGGTTATCCTAAACTTCTCTAACTTCTCTTGGGAATCCATATGTTTGACTTCTTCTTGTAAATTATTGGCCTTGCGTAGCAGCTTCTCAAACAATTTGATGGTGAGTCCCTTAAGCATAAAAGTTGCCAGCCCATGGATGCTTTTGAGCAAAATCTCAATCGCATGTTGTTTCTGTAGCTGAGGCTCGCATTTCATGCTTAGTTTTATCTACCTTAAGATATAATCTACTAATGTCTCATTAGGCTTTTATTTTTGCACTACGAGATCTCCAATCATAATGTGGTGTTGTGCTCTAGCAAATCTCTTCACAAACAACTGTTCCAATTCAGCGAATGACTTTACTGATCCATTGGGCAACTCGGCATACCAATCGAATGTGATTCTGGGCCAGCTGCAAACAAACTGATGGAAGATAAAGGCTTCATTACCCCTGGTTTTGCCACAACTGACTCAGAAATGTGCTACATGCTATCTGGGATTTCCAGTTTTGTCGAACATATTGAAGTTTGGTGACACAAAACCTTTAGGGTAGGGCACGGTATCCAACTCCCTTAGGTAAGGTATACCCTTTGAAATAAATGCACCACCCTTAGATTGGGCTAAGTCCACCCAAACTTGTTGTTCAACCAACTGCTTTATATCTTTTTTTGGTATTAAACTTGGTAGGGAATCTTTCTTTTTCACCCTTAGATTGGGCTAAGGCCACCCGAACTTGTTGTTCAACCAACTGCTTTATATCTTTTTCTGGTATTAAACTTGGTAGGGAATCTTTCTTTTTTTGGTCATCTCTGTTGGCATATGCAACTTCTCTCCTTTCATTGGTAATGTGAACTATCTCTGGTTGGTTTACTTTTGTAGAAGCTAACTACTGTGATTGAGACTATTCATGAATAGTAGCCATGGTGGCCATGTTGGTGGCCATCTCTTCCATTCTCTTCTCCATCTGGCTGATTTGTTCTTCTGTTAGCAGAACAGCTCTACGTAAATCATCTACGGCGTTCCCTTCAACAAGAGGTTGGGCATCACGCGCATATGTAGGAGCTCTAGTTTTGACGACGTGAATATCCATGAAGTTTTCATCAAGATAATAGTTAAAATTGAAATTTTCATCATCCATATATATACCATGTTCTTTGGCTAACTCAGAAATCTCGGCCCTGAGCTTTTTGACTTTTTCTTCAATTATTGCTTCCTAGATTATATTGAGATCTAGAGGACTCTCTTGAACATCCTCATTCTGAATGTCAAACTCGGTAGCAACGGTTGCAATGACATCTCATGCGTCAGATCTTTACTTCATTCCACAATCTTGCCCTGCGAACTTATCAAATTGTACTGGTACGGTGACCTTGTGTACCGATACCTTCTTTTTCGATGATGATCTCTTGAAGTGGGATGTCTCAACAGAGGCATCGGTGAGTCGAGGAGAGGCATGCTCCCCGCGGTGTGGATCAAGTACAATATTGGGTGACTTTTTTACTATCTCTTTTTTTAGAACACCTTTTACGGGCAACCACTGTTAGTATCCTCAAACCTAGACGCGATTTGATCGGTCGACGTCCTACCGATCTCAGAGCAGCAGTTGTAACAAAATCAGTGGTTACGATGGTAGTATCGACTCGGCTTCTTAGACGAAATCTGATGGGAATGTGAGCTGGCAAAACTTTAGCTGATCTTTGAGACTGTCGGACATCCCTTATCTTTGAGACTGTCGGACAGCCCTGTCATCCATCAAAATTTTTTTCTTCATTCAAGGGGATACTGCACATCCTACTCCCTTAAGCAACTCAAGAACTAAACTTCCTTCTTTAACAGCCAACCTCTGAAATATTGTATGGACTTTAGTGAAAGGAGCGGGTTTCTCCTTCTCCTCATCAGGAACATGAATTGACGGCAAGGCAACATCAATCTTCTGATTACTTTTGCATCCATTAGAGTCCAATAATGGTTGAAACCTACTTCCTTGTATAAGCAGAGTGGTCTCAAGAAATTTGAGTTCCTCTTGGTGAGGAATCTCATCAACTGACACTTTCTCTGGAACTTTGGCTTTAGTAGCCCTCCTGATCCTTCGATTGCAATTTCTTCTCTGAGATTGAGTTAATGTCACAAACTTTGAACTAGATCTGATTTCAAATACAAATGACGAGGCATTCAATTCTTCAATTGTATCTTTGACAATAATTATTTCTTTTCCCTTAACAGACAAGGGAACAACATACTTAATAAGTGTTGGGTTAGCAGTAGTCTTCACCTTCTTACACGAAAGGAAATCTTGAGGGCAATTTAGGTTAAACTCAACAGAAGGCTCCTGTACTTCTGGAGTGATGACTTTCATTACAACAAACTGAGCTTTTCAGAGTAAAACCTTGAGCTCATCGAATTCTGCTCCAAACTTTATGGTGGGAGCAACATTGCGGGCATCGCGGCTAGTTGGCAGGTTTTAGTGAAAGTGAGCATGGGGAACGCCATGGCAGTAGCTTCAAACAGAAAGTTCTGGGGTTAGTTATTTGGCCAACACCTTGTAATTCTAGTGCGATAACTAAAAATTAACAAGAGTCGTTCTGTAGAGTGGGTAAGTCTTTCTTATTCTCATTTAATTTTAGTTTGTGAAGACTTTAAATTTAGGAAAGTAAATTAAAAAGTGAAAGAACTTAATTAATTAAATGAGAAAAGTTAAAAAGTAAAAGGATGCAATGATTTGATTTAGTTTGCAAAATAGCAAACCAAACCCGAAAAAGAGATTCTAAGAGCAAATTAAATTTTAGGACCCATTATGGGACCAACTTCACAATGAACAACGCCCAGGCGGAACTAGTCCACCCACATACCTACCGGGGGTCCGATCCCACACAAAGATAAAAGTCCTAATGAACTCTTGAACCTTTCCATTCAAAGGTGATTGAACGGGTTGTCCTGAAGTCTAAAAGATTTGACCGTACTTTCCCAAGAAAGAAATGGGTGAAGCATGTCAACGGAAGAAGAACAATATGGTCCATAAGGAACATGAGCACATTACCGATGTATGAAGACATGATTCCATGATTTAAATGGAGAGAGAAAATTATCCCCAGTGGAGTTTCCAAAAGCTCTCGGTAGCCAAATTGGAAGTTTTCGATCGCCGGAATGGATATCCCGACACCCGGTTTTAATTTAATATATATATTTATATTTTAAAGAAATAATATTTTATGTATTGAAAATACGAGACCGAACTGATCTCATATCCTCAGTAGTTCAAATAAGCTAGCCTATTACCGCAAGCAATGCATCTCTCCTAAAAGGTAGACACACTACTTATTGGTGAAAGGCTAGATTAAATAAACTAAAGAATATATGGCATCTATTTAAGTCTGCAAAAAAACTATTTTTTATATTGACCGACAAGTTCCCCTATTTAATACAAAAAATTAAATAGGATTTATATTAAGTTGATTTTTTAAAAGTTTACTATAAGGGAAAGCCCCTATAGTTAATTACATCTTAGATAACCAAAGTCACCTAAGAAAACTCTTAAGATCAAGGAATATTGTCTTTAGGAATTTTAAGGGGTAGGACATTTCAAAAGATCAGACAAAGAGGTGTGAAAGGGTAATAGCTCAAACTTGGAACATTCTTATAGAATCCAAAGAAAGAAGAACAAGGGGATGTCATGGATCCTGAGGAGAGCCTCGAGAGGAGAACCTCGGCGGATTCCGAAGTTATCCTATGGTTTGGCTTCAATTTTGAGAAGAAGAATTATTGAATGTTTCATCCTGCTAATTTTATTAGTAAGGGCTTACATCTGTGCGAGATGATTGCGCAAATAGCCTGGAAGATGTGAGGATTTAGGTCGTGACAAACGACAACCTCGGAATCCTAAAATGAGTTAGGGGTTAAATTGCACAACATGGTTGTGCAAAGGCCTAAAGAAAGAGTTGAGGATTTATGTCACACTAGGTGAACAACCTCAAAATTCTATAGCTTGTGTTGTTTAATTCTAAGAAAGATGTGTTGTTGTAGGTCCTCGTGTTGATGGAGATGGCTGCCCACAAAGTTAGCTCCAGGCTCCTCAATGAAGTAGCAATCCAAAAGTCTAATGTTTGAAGGTTTAAATGACAAGTTTGAAGTTCAATCATGGGAGGGAGGTTAAAGTTAATTACATCAAGTTCAATCATGGGAGGGAGGTTAAAGTTAATTACAGCAACACCGGTTAGGATCCCACGATTTCCTCGTTCCGGTATCATTACACCGGTTAGGATCCCACGGTTTCCTCGTTCCGGTATCATTATTTTCTATTAGATTCACACAGTCTAAATGAATGTACTAAACCTTTAAACTGGGGAGATCTCGTTAGCAACTGTGGGTTACCTCCTTCAAGGGACTCCCGTAAATTCAAAATGATGTTTTAATTTTAGTGATATTTCAAAGGATTTATGGTTACCTTTGAAACAATTTATTTTAAATTTTTAAAAACTATTGATTAATTTTGAAAAAGCAGTTGTTTTGTTTTGCAGGTAAGGTCACATCCACATCCAAGCATAAATAATGTTTTAAAAAAAGATTAAATTGTAGTAAGTAAATTGATAGAAATTAAATAACACTATAAAAGCATACATATCATCTTCTCATTGCTCCTACTGAAAGATTAGCCTTTGCAACAGGTATATAATTTTGCAAGAAATTAAATAAATTGCAAGAGTAGTTGAAGGTGTATCTAACAAGCCTCAAACTGTGACTAAGTGAGTCCCGAAATATCTTAGGGGATGATTTCCTTGAACAAAATATAGCAAGTTCAATTTGTCCTTCAAAATATCTAAAAGATTCCAAAATGTTCAGGGAATGACCCTGAACTGCTTTAAAGATCTCTTAAAACATTTTGAGTTCATTTTGAACTTATCTTATTATTTTATTAATCATCCCAATATTGAATTAAAATTACCCCATTACTCAATAAACCTTGACCTTTTAATTATCCCAAGGACAGGGTACTCAATTAGTTAGTTAATATTTTACATAAAAGTTTTGAAGGTGGATGCCCTTAGGGCAAGTTTAAGTCATTAAAGATTTTGTGCCCTGCACAAAAGTTGGGCTTGTAGTATTTTAAAAGGTGTTAATTATCAATCATATTGACTTTTCTAAACCTCATTACAAGCTCAAGTTAAACCTAGCTCACTACCGAGCACTTAAAAATTCTAATGGGTAAATTTGCATTAATCAAAAATTTTAATTTAAGTGAGACATAACCTTCTTAAAAGATCATATCATATCAATTGTGGGCTATAGTTCAAAAACAAAGTATTTTCTCAAAAATAATTTTTTATTTTTCCTAAGTGCCTCTGATCATAAGGATTATTCAGAAACCACTTTTCATAATTTTCCTAAGTGTGTTTAATTTAATATAATTATTGTTGTACAAAAATACAATTTTCCTTTTATAAAATCAACTTTAATATTTAAACTTAATCAAATTTATTTTAAATTTTTGTAGTGAGTCAACATGATTTTTATACACAATGTGGGATTTATTTTATTAGATTTTTAATACTATTTAATTTAAATAAATTAATACAAAACATAAACATTAAACTAACTATAGAATTGTACAAAATTATCAAAACCATGCAGATATGCGAATGTTCAAGAAAAATGCTTGGATTGAAGAAGATACGATGGATGAATTTCCTCACTAAACTTTTTACAACTTGTACATGCACTACCAATCCATGGGAGACATTCTAGATGATGATAGTGAAGAAGATGTTTGAATTTGTTTAGTATGAAATTCATAGTTATATTTACTGTTATGTGTTTGTATTGGATTTGATTTACTTTTATTGCAAAACCTTATATGTATTGTTTGTTAAATGTTCAATATTTAGACTTCAACGTTAGTTTGTGGCTTGTTTTCAATGTTAAATTAAGTGTGTTGGCTAGAATACTATTTGTTTTGTAATTGTTTGAATTTTATATATAAATGTGAGTTTTGTGTTGTTTGTGAAATTATGTGTTAGAAAATTGTGTAACTACGAGTATATGTGTTTAATTAAGTTAATTAGAGGTTGACGTGGTGTGGTACGCAACAGATTTTCAAAGAAAATCAAAATTTGAAAATTTATTGTGTTGGCGCCTGAGGCTCTAGTTTCTTAGAAATGGCTAAAATCACTTAAAACCACAAAATACCAATGTAAAACGCCATTTTTACTACTTGGGTCGTCTCCTACCTCTAAACTAAGGTTGAAACTCAACATAAGGCTTCAGATTTGGTGGATTTGAGGAGTTTTAATATCTGAAAGCTTGGGATTTCATCTTCTCTTGATAAGAGCTTCACTTTAACATAGAAATTTTTTATTTTCACCATGGATTTACCCTACATCACCTAACATAGAAATTTTTTATTTTCACCATGGATTTACCCTACATTTTGGAAATCCAAAAATTTGAGAGTTTTTTTAAGAAGTTTAAAGAGAAGCCATGGTGAAAGCTTCTTACCAAATATTTCTACTTTTAGAGTTTAATTAAAGATATTGTGAATTTATATGGATTTTATTTAGATTTATATAGAAATTCTAATGGCTCCAAGAGTAAAGAGGAGAAAGCCTACTGGAGATTTTAATGCAAGGAGATTTGTGAATTATAAGGCCCAACATAACTATAATACCAAAATGAGATCAAATAAATTTATTCTGGAATGAGCATTTTTGAAGTCAGGAGGAGAGATCGAAAGGCTAATTATTGCTTGGAAATGGGAAACTTTCTGCTACTTCACTACAATAGCCATTATTCTACTGATTTGAGAATTTTACGCCAATCTTCGAGTGACAATGGAAGATCATATTTTTGTTCAAGGTAAGCAAGTTGAATTTACTTGAAGAAGAATCAATGAATTTTATGGGCTTAGAAATGCTCTTCATTATGAGTATGTTGCATTTGTGATGGCTGATTCATCACATGATGAAGTAATTGTCTTTCTGACTGATAGAAGAGGAGAATGGGAAATTAAAAATAATCACAAAGTAAATTTCTCCACTTCCATGTTAAATGTTCAATCTAAGACATGACATTACTTCATCTCTGCAAAGTTGCTTCCAAAAAATCACTTGAGCGAAGTAACTAAGGAAAGAGCAGTGCTGAATTTCTGCATTCAACAAATGAAAGCAGTAGATATTGGTGCTCTTATTATGTATACTACTCAGAGCATTTCTAGAAGTGGAACAACTAGTGGTTTGGGATATCTTGCCCTGATTTTCACTTTATGTGAACGATCAGAGTAGAATTTGGTAGAAATGAAGAAACCCCTGATTTTCACTTTATGTGAACAATCAGAGTAGAATTTGGTAGAAATGAAGAAACGTTGTAACCAATGAAACCTATTGGAAAATCCACTACGCATAAATTTAAATCATTTGTTGGATATAGGAGTGGAAGTAATGATAGTCCCTCCACATCTGTTGTAGGACCATCTACTTCTGGTTCTATTTCACTTGAAAATATTATGGAGTAGTTAATGATTCAGCAATCAGATCTTATATCAATGCAAAACAAAATAGGCAGTAGTGAAGCCAAAAATGCCTACATTGATGAATATAAGCTGAAAAGCGTCCAACACAATATTTCATTTGAAGAGGAAATGATTAGATTCTCGAGGGGTGATCATACAGTAGAGTTTCCTACATGCCTCAGCTTCACGCCTTATGTGCATGAAGATGATGAAGAATAAGAAGAAGAGGAAGAAGAGGAAGAGGAGGATGATGAAGAGTAGATTTTTTTAGGTTTGTTTGTTTTTATGTGTTGTTATTTATTTTGTTTTTTGCTAATTGTAAATGTGGAACATTTATTTGTTTAACTTGTGGATCTATTGAAGTGGTGTATGTAATGGTAAATTGTAGGCATTTATTTTTCAGCATTTTTATTTTACTGTTTATGTCTGTAATTTATCTTTTCTTAGCAAATCATTTGATGCTTCAACGCCTGTAATTTTTAAGTTAGCACCTGCAAAATATTAAGGGCCAAGTTTCATATTCATAATCCTTTATAAGTTAGTTTTTTTTTTATGTATTTACTGTTTTCTTTCACCTGCAAGTTTTTGAACTACATGCTTCACTTATTATTTAAAAACTTAAGTTTGGGGGAAAGAAAATTTTCTTTAAAAGAAGTGAACTAAATTTTATTTGTCCTCAATTACTATACTTTTAAAAATTAATTTAACAAAACCATGGATATTAGAGTTCAACTTAAAATAACTATATTTTTGTTTGTAAATATTATGGTAAATTTAAACAAAAATCTTTAATAATGAAGATCAATTCTAGATTTAAGATGTTTAGTATGAAAGAATAAGACTATGTTCTTTTTATTTGAAGTAAAGGAAATTCTATTTTTGAAGTATTAAGAATCTTCATATAAGAGGAAAAGAATGAGACTTTATGAAAAATCTTCAAAGCTAGTATGAATTTCTAAGGTAATGGAAGGTAAGAAGTTTTGACTTTAAGAAGAGGATGGTGAAGTTCAAAATTATTAAAGGCTATCATGATATAGTAATCCTTACATGAAAAGGAAAAGAAAAGAAAGGATTGAAAAAAATCCTAATAGAAAAAAGAAAAGAAAAAAAAAAGAAACAAAAAATATATGAGGAGAAGCTTGAGGAGATGTCTAATAAAAAATTGGCTTCACTTGAATCAACTTGAGAAAAAAGTCTTTATTACATTTTATAAACTTGCATCTGAGTATTAGAATCCTTACTAATAAAATTTTCATGAAATTCTTTTTCATATGAATGTTCTAAGTGTCTTTGATATGACAAATTACAATTCTTCTTAAAATGAATGGAGATTCAGAACTCTTAAACTTGATTACTAAATGTTCTTATACTTTAGTTTTAACCTAAGTTATTAAAAAAATTTCTTAAATTATATTATTATATTTATTAAAATAAATTGTAGAATTTTATAAGTTAATCTCTATCATAAGTCTTATTTTTATGTAGTAAAAGGGTCACTTAAGGATAAGTAACATTTAAGTTTGGGAGATTTTTATACACCAAAATACTATATTATTTTATGTATACATTTTATGCTTATTTTGGTGATATTGCACTTTAAAGAAGGGTATTTTCATGTTTTTGTTGCAGGTATATCAATTTTAGGCATTTGGAGCAAAAAGTAGCAAAAAGGAGGAAATTTGGAGCCAAAATGGAGATTTTAGTGATCATGGCACCAGAGGCGCCATTTTCTCGAGAGCTGGCACCATAAGCACCAGAAACTAATGCCAGAGGCACCATTTTATAGAGAAGTGGCACCAGATTGGTGATAGAAGCACCAGAATCCAAGAATAGCGTAGACTTCATTAAGCGGTGATCCCGGTTGAATATAATTGTGTAAAATTTATAAAGTTGACTCTGCTTTACAATAGTGTCAAACACTTGATGTGTTATTTTAGTAATAATAACATTAATCTTTTAAGATTGAGATTCTACACAAGTATACGTATCGTTATCAAGTAAATCAAGTAATATAAGACTTTC
>NW_018250493.1:22744-32409 GCF_001263595.1 Phalaenopsis equestris | reverse complement strand
AATGTTTAAGATACTATCAAAGCTAAATTATTTACTACTAGCAAAATTTAAAAGTAGGTTTTAAAATTAATAACTACTAAACTATGTTTATGTGATGAAGTTTTCTAATATGAAAAAGCATCTTTCCCATTACAATGAGTTTTTGGTGAAATGATATGAGATAAATGGTTTAAATATATATTGTGCTAAATATGAGAAATTTTAATTATCTACCCTCCTTGCAAGTTCCAGCTGGTTCTTCTTGCGTTGTTGCCTTAGCAGCTTTTTGGTTCCAACAGTTTCTTACACTTTTAGGCGGATACTAGCTCCCACTCCAGAGCTTCTACTTCCCTTCATCTGAAGGCTAACTCTTGCCCTGAAGGCTAACTCTCGCTTTAGTTTTTAAACACTAAGATCGAATTAGGGATTTTTAGACTGTCACCCGAAAAATCTCCAATTATACACCTAACAAAGTATATTTCCCTATTTATTTGCACTTAATTCCACGAACGAAATACTCCTTCATGGACTTAAATGTGATTCTCACTCTGTTGTAGAGCTCATACTCCATTTCCCGGATCATATGTTTCAGAACATATTTTAACAATTCAATTGGCAAGATCAAAAAGTAAATTAAAAGTAGAGTTGAAACACCATCTCAATTTATTTATAATTTTAACATTGGCACATTCACATTATCTCTTCATTTAACCATATGTCAGAGTAGGGAGAAAGATAAAGGAAACTACTCAGACTTCATGAGAAAGATACAACAAAACACAAATTTCATATATAAAATAAATTTCATACAACAATAATAAACAAACAACACTTATCTGAAACTCTTTCTCAAAGAAAATCTTTTGTAGCCTCTCTTAAGAAATGTAGGAAAAGAAATCTCTTACTTCTCTTCCTCTCCAACACTTCTTAGAGAAGAATTCACTCTTAAAGTCACCACAAAAACTCAAAACTATAAAAACAATAACTAACTAATGGTGAGTAATGGCATGGAATGTAAGTGTGTACAGAGGAAAACTGAATTGAGTGGAAGAAGTTGAAATGGTGCGAAGGTGGGGGGTTCTGATCAAATTTTGGCCCTAAATAGAGCCTGGTTAGTTCTCCAATAGGTGCATCTAAAAATTCTTCAAAAAGCATCTGAATTTATTTAATCTTCTAGAAATAAGCTCTGCATCGACACTGGCATCGTCAGCACCAGAGGCCATCTATTTAATTCCTTCTTCTTTGTCAAACGGCCTCGGCGCTCAATCTGGCGCCGTCGGTGCTGACCAATTTTTTAACTTCTCCATTTTTACTCCAAATTTTATTTTTTTTGCTTCTTTTTTTGCTCCAAGTCCTCAAAATCAATAACATGTAATAAAACATAAAAAATACCTTCATTAAAGTGCAGTATCACAAAAAATGAGTCTAAAATATGGGTCTAAAAATGCATATATTTTTGGTGTATCAAAATCCCCCAAACTTAAATGTTATTAGTCCTCAAGTAGCTCTTTTGCTACATAAAAATATGACTTATGTTCAAGATTTTAACTTCTAGATTTCCATATCTTAGTTAATTAAATATAATAGCATCATTTAAGAAAAATTCAAAATAACTCTAGTTAACACTAAAGCTATAATAATATTTAGCAGTCAAGTCTAAGATTTTTTATTCTCTATTCTTTTCAAAGAAAATTTCAAATTTTTCAAATTAAAGCCACTTAGAATATTCATATGAAAAAGAACTTCATGAAACTTTAATAGTAAATATGTTAATACTTAAATATAACTTTATAAAATGTAGCCAAGCCTTCTTCTTTAAGTTGATTCAAGTGAAGTCAATTTTTAATTAGGCATCTCCTCAAGCTTCTCCTCACATCTTTCTTCTTTTCTTTTCTTTTTCTTCTCAGGATTTTTTTTAATCCTCTTTCTTTTCTTTTCTCTTTTTTTTTATGTGAGGATTACTATATCTGGATAGCCTTTAATGATTTTGAACTTCACCATACTCTTCTTAAAGTTAAAAACTTTTCACATCTCTTCACTATATAAATTTATATTAGCTTTAAAGATCTTTCATAAAGTTTTAATCTTTTCTTCTTACATGAATCTCTAAAATTTTTAATATTTCAAAAATGAAAATTCCCTTACTTAAAATACAAAAACATAGTCTTATTATATCATACCAAATATCTTAATCTCTAAAATAAATATCTTAATAATCTCTAAAATTAGCCTTTATTATTTAAAAATTTTACTTAAGTTTACTATATATTTAGAAACATAGATATAGTTATCTAAAGTTACCCTCTAATACCAAAGGTCATGTTAATTTTTTTAAAAAAAATATTTTCAAAATATAACTAGTTGAGGACAAATAAAATTAAGTTTCTTTTCTTTAAAAAGGAATTCTTCTTCCCCCCAAACTTAAATTTTTAAAAAATTTTAAATGAAGAACTAAAAAATTAATGGTTAAAGAAAACATTTAATACATAAAGAAAAGATGTACATGTTGAAGGTTTTGATTTGAAACTTAACTCTGAAATATTGTCGGTGCTAATATGAAAAGCTACAAGTTTTAAAATATTAAGTAGCACATAATACATATAAAAATTTGCCAAGAAAGAGTTAACTACAAATACATCCAATAAAGTACTAAAAACTAATAACAGTATTAAAAATAGTCTCACAAATACACAGTTCACAATACAACATACAACAAACTAAAGTACCATAATCCACAAACAAATAGTCTCAACAATAAAGTACAATTAAACATAAACTAAACAAAAATCTAACTAAAGCATCGCTAATGATCGCCTTATTCTTCTTCTTCTTCTTCTTCTTCCACATCAAAATTCTGATGTTGATATGGAGTAAGAACAGGGAGAGTAGGAAATTGAACTGAGTGATCACCCTTTATGAATCTGACCAAATTAAGAAGTAAATGAAGTTCATGGATTTAAATCATCACAACTTCTTCCAACATTAAAGATCAATACTCTCCATAAATTTTATCCAACACTTATTTACTTATCATTTTAAGAATAAAGATAAAGAAAACTACTCAGAATCCATGGAGAAAACAAAACCACACTTTAGTTTAAAAGTAGAAATCATTGTTAAACCAACAACAAGTCTCAATTAAAACCAAAGTAGCCTAAAATAAAAGATAAAAACCTATCTCAAGTCCCCCACCAAACTCTTGAAGTTCCTTTGAATCTCTTCTCTTTTACAAAATTCTCAATATAAAAACTTTTAACTTAAAGTTTTTCTTCAATACTAAAATATTTAAACTAAATTTTCTTACTCATTTCTAAAATCAATTTTTACGTCCCTAATATAACTTCATATACATAATCATTTTTTTTCTTTTCAAATCAAATTCACTTGTAGCACATTTGA
This sequence comes from Phalaenopsis equestris, assembly GCF_001263595.1. NCBI lineage: Eukaryota > Viridiplantae > Streptophyta > Magnoliopsida > Asparagales > Orchidaceae > Phalaenopsis > Phalaenopsis equestris. The sequence continues at coordinate 29,031 of NW_018250493.1, read as the reverse complement.
GAACTAATAAAATTCTAGTTTTGAAAATATTTTTCATCCCCCCCAAACTTAAATTTTTAACAAATTAAACATTTTAGCATCATATATATATAAGCAGTAATTAAAATTTAAAATAACATGCTAACAGGAATTTTTAAACCCTAATGATACAAGTTGAAAAACTAAAAAAAATAGGAGTAAAATTAATTTTGATCAAATTTTCTAATATATTCATTTCAATTCAACATGTAGAGATTCAATAGACTTCTAAGCAGTGGGTATAAACATAAAAGCAAACTAACACACTAACTTTGACTTCACAATCTCAACATAAAAACAAACACACAAACATGATAAAAGAAATATATAGGGTAACAGTTTCTGAAATTTAAATTTAAGATCTAAGTTAGCAAGATTTTTAATCTTTTCAAAAGACATAGAATTAAGGAAAGTTATAAACTAACTAAATCACAAAACTCACACAGTTACTACCCTAGAATTTAAAAACAAAATATTAACTAACACAAAAACACAAACATCACAAACATCACAACAACAATAAATAAAAAAAATCCAAAACACAACACATAATCTAAATCAACACACATATGCAAATGTGGCAGTACCAAGATCACATAGTCCTCAACATAATACAAACATAAAAAATCTCTCAATCCTACTCTCCATCTTCTGAATCACCACTATACCATTTTTCTGCAGGCTCATAATCAGGATATCGAGGATATGGAGGAAATTGTACTCCTGGGTCATCTTTAATTAGGCTCTCCAGAGACGAGTGAAATTTCTCTTCATAATCACTCTTTCTCCTATTATATTTATCAAAATGATCTGCAAAATGCTCTAAATTCTGAACTTTATCAGCGGTAAAGTTAATATTGTCCATCATCTTCTGTAATAATGTGTCCTGGGTCTCAGTAGACTCACCTCTAGATGCAGAAGCACTTGAGGTAGATGGTCCAGATGTAGAAGCAACAGACGTCTCCATTCCATAACTCCTAAAAAATCCTCCTCTCCAGCCAAAAATTGAATGCTCATAATAAGTCTTCACATTCACCTTAGTGATGAGCTTTAGAGGTAACAGCACTTCCTCCCAGCTATCATATTTAACTCCAGCCTGCTCACACAAAGAAAAGATCAAGGAATCAAATCCCAGACCTGTAGTAGTAACAGCTGTGGCAAAATTGATGATAGTTTGATAAATCAAAGCTCCAATGTTGATGAGCTTTCATTCCTGGATACAATAATTTAACGTCGCTCTCTCTCTGGTCACTTCACTGAGATGATTTTTTGGTAGGAAACGAGCAAAAATAAAATAGTGTCAGGCCTTTGAAGGTGCACATAACTTTGAATTTGGGAAGTTGACTCTCCTCTCATTAGTGATCTTCCAAAGTCCTCTTCCAACAGTCAAGTAAGAAATAATCTCGTCTAGCTCCGCCTCAGCCGGACTATAATTTGCATAAAAACATAATGTATCAGGTGGAAGATGTTAGAACAAGTTGATTACCTTCGTGAAAAAGGTACCAACTTTCCTCGAACCTTAACTCTATCGTCTTCAGCCTCATGGATACTAGCATAGAACTCCCTAATAATAGAAATTATTGACATAGCAGAAAAACAACAGAATTGTTCCCACAGTCGGCGAACAATCAGATCTTCCACTTCTCCACTTGGATTCTTAAAACAACACTCCTGGATCAGTTTTCGTGATTAAAATGGTTCACTGTACCGATCTTGAGCCATCGAACTAACAAATTTAATCAAATCGAAAGGGCTCTTTCCTTTTCTCCTCTTCATTCTTGGTGTCATTCTACAAATTTTATAAATTCCAAAAATATCTTCAAAAATCAAGTTTAAACTAGTAAAATAAAATTCCAAAAGCACAAACTAAACTTCCCATGCAATATTCATAGATTTTTCCTTATTTTTCACCATGAATAGTGGATTTTCAAATTTCTCCAAATGTGCTCAAAATACATGGTGAAAATCTAAAATGTTTGCATAAAAGTAAACCTCTTACCTCAAGGAACTTGGATCTAGCAAATTTCACTTGATTCTACCAAAAAATGTTCACTTTAGATGTGCCCTAGCCCTAAAAAATCACGAACTTGAGAGGTTGAATGTGATGATGGCATTAAAAATGGTGATTTTTGGGCTGAGATTTCACTTTTAACCATTCACAAATCTGTTTTAACAATTCACAAATCTATTTTCGTGAAACGGCGCATCAGTACGGATAACTGGTGCTTAGGCGCCTGCCTCTCAGGTTAGCTCGTGCTTAATTGCAAGATGTGGCACTTAGGCACCAGTGCACGATTTTCAAAATTTTCAAATTAAAGTAAAATGCACAAGTAAAATGCACTATTTCTCTTTCCCCAAAAAAACCCCACCACTAAATGGTCTCATAGCACTTAAATGACTATCTTCAACTTCCTATAACTCCCCTCTCTCTCAAAATTCTCCATAATAACTATTTCAATTTGTGGCTAAAAATAACACAAATTTTCACACAAACACAAATTTTCAAACAAACAAACTTATATTAATTCACAAACGAGTACAAATACAATTAACACTTAATTCTCACTCTAAATAGTCTCGGATGAGAAAATCTCCTAAATCCAAACACTTAACACTCATATTACAATTAAACTCATAAAAAGTCATTAACACTCAAAACAAACACTAACATGTAAACACAATGACTCCAAACAAATAAACTCAAACATATAACTTAATTCCACTCTTCATTTGATGGGACAAACTCAGGTCTTTCATTAGTCTCTCCTGGGGCAGTTGGAATATAAAGTTGATAAAACGAACGGTGGACACATGCTTTGATACAATCTTCTTCAATCCAATTTTGCTTAAGAAACATCCCCTTATCCCCTTCATCTATATAACTAGTGTGGCTAAATTGCATTTTCAATTGCCATCCAATAAGCTCAAGATGTGCATGATTCTCCAATACCTTAGTCTCCAATAAATACATGGTATTTTTAGTTTTGTTGATCTTCTCTGATATCCCTTCAATACTAACGGCTAAGAAACCGTTATACATCTCTTGTGCACTTTGACTAATGAATTTTTTCCTCATGGTCTCTTCCTTCTTCTTCAAATCCATCTCCCATGAAGAAATCATCTCAAAATCTCTCTCTCTCTTAGACTTTAGAGCTAGAAATAATCTGGGGTGAAATTCCTTCACAAAACCCTTCTACTTATAAGCCTAAATCCTTCTAATAACTCCTAGACACGTCTAGGAACTGCCTTGGCATGTTTTTGCAAACTAATTAGTGGTTTCCAATTCTAGAATTTTAATTTTGCACATGTGTTAAAACTGCCATGCTTAAGCACCAAATCTAGCGCTTAAGCGCCAGTGCACATTTTTGCACTAGTCAACTTAATGTCCAAATTTTTATTCTAACATGTCTAAGTCACTAAATTAAATCATAAAATCAGTACTAACACATAATAGTCTCAAAAATATTATCCCAATTTTCTTAATCACACATAAAGCAGCAATTAAAACAAAAATACTCTAATAATTATGGGTTGCCTCCCACAAAGTGCTTGGTTTTACATCATCAGCCTAACGTAACCAGTGCTTATTCTGGTTGACCCAACGTCATTCCATCATTAAACTTATGTGATCCCTTATAAAATAAGGTTTCAGTCTATGTCCATTAACTTTAAATATTTTCTCAGACTTAGGATCTTTAATATCCACAACTTCATAAGGATAAACTTATATCACTATAAATGGGCCCATACACTTGAACACTGGACTAAAGTTTGCTCGGAAATAATCTTAACCTTACATTATAAAGCAAAACCTGTTGCCTTCGCTTAAAATTTATAGTAAGAATCCTCCGATCATGCCACATCTTCATATTTTCTTTATAAATCTTAGCACTTTCATAAGATTCATTCTTTATCTCTTCAAGCTCATTCAATTGCAATAATCTTTTCTTACCAGCATCCTTTAAATTATAATTAAATTCATTAATAGCCCATTATGCTTCATACTCAACTTCAACTGGTAAGTGATATGCTTTCCCAAATATTAGCCTATATGGGGACATTCCTATAGGAGTTCTGTATGTAGTCCTATAAGCCCAAAAAGCATAGTCAAGTTTGACTAACCAATCCATTTTTATTGGATTCACAGATTTTTCCATAATTCTTTTAATTTCCTGATTGGGTAATTTAGCCAAACCACTTGTTTGAGGATGTTAAGTAGTAGTAATCCTATGATTTATATGATATTTCTTTAATAACTTTTCCATTATGGCATTTTTTAAATGACTTCTCCCATCAGTAATGATAACTCTCGGCATCCCAAATCTACAAAATATGTTTGTTTTCAAATTTTTTGCAACACTTTAAGCATCACATTGAGGTAAAGTAGCAGCTTCTATCCATTTGGATACGTAGTCCACTGCTAACAGAATACATAAATTTCTGAAAGATGGTATAAATGGTCCCATGAAATCTAATCCCCATAAATCAAATATTTCAACTTCTAGTATATAATTGCAAGGCATCTCATTTCTTCTAGAAATATTGCCTACTCTTTGACATCAATCACAAGTTTTAATATAAGCACTAACATCTCTAAAAATTGTAGGCCAATAGAATCCAAATTGTAAAAGTTTGTATGTTGTTTTATCAACACCAAAATTTCCCCCAAAATTAGAATTATGAAATTTTTGGATAATCTCATAAGTTTCTTCTAATGGTACACATCTTCGAATAATCAGATCCTTTCCATGTTTATATAAAAATGGATCATCCCAAAAATAAGTCTTAGCTCTAGAAATAAATTTTCTCTTCTGATGGTATGTCATTCCATAGGGTATAATATCACTAACAACAAAGTTTACAATGTCGGCATACCACGGAATAGGCCACTCATTAATAGTGAACAATTTTTATCTAGAAAATGTTCATTAATTTCTTTTCCAAAAGAGAGTGGTTTTTCTAACTCATGCCTGGACAAATGATCAGCAATTTGATTTTCAATCCTCCGATCTACTAATTCAAAATCAAATTTTTGCAAAAAAAGAATCCATCTTATAAGTCTAGGTTTAGCATCCTTATTTTTCATTAAATACTTAATAGCAAAATGATTTGTATGCACTACATAATGAGTTCCAATCAAATATGATCTAAATTTATCAAAAATAATTATTATTGTTAATAACTCTTTTTAGTTGTTAATTAATTTGAGTGTCATTAAGAGTTTTACTAGAATAGTAAATAACTTTGAAAATTTTATCATATCTTTGTCCTAAAATAGCTTTGTCCTAAAATAGCTCCTATAAAAATAGCTCCTATAACATAATCACTAGCATCACACATCAATTCAAAAGGTTTTCCCCAGTCTGGTGAAACTTTAATTGGTGTAGTGATAATTTTTTTCTTTTAATAAATTAAAATAATAAATTAAAAGCTTTTAGGCATTCCTCATCAACCACAGCTTAGCTTTATCCCTCAATGAGAAAGGAAATAACTTAAGCCTTATGACATCATCAGATACACTCATCAGATACACCATCCTACACCATCCTATTTAAATGTAACGCATAATTTTAGAAAATTGGCAAGATGTAAATTTGGATCTTCAGTTGGTGATACCTTAAACTGATTATTTGATACCATTTTAATAATAGCATGTTTAAGCTCAAATGAATTAGCCATCACAGTAGGTTTTTGAATACTACAATGAAGTTCATCTATAGTACGGTTAGCATAATCTCTTAAAGGTCTAAACTCTTGATGAATTTCAGCATTTTAATCGTTCTGGTCTGCCATTTCTGTAATTTTTTTAAATTTTTCAAGATTTTCAATTTTTTTGGTTTTTCTGATTTTTCTAAGAGTTCTCTCTAATTCAGAATCGTAGGGTGCTAGTCCTTCAAAACTACTTGACCTAGGCATACACTAACATATAATAAAATAAAAATAAACACACTCAAAATAAGATACAATAACTTTGAAGTTTCAATAAAACTTTCTAAAAATAGAAATTTACTTTTAAAATCAATTTCTCCCTGGCAATGGCGCCAAAAACTTGATCTCGATTACTGCTTATATGCAACAGTATAACAATAATTTTGATTATATTTTTTACTTATATTTCCTTATTTTGCAACAAAACCAAAAAATTGATCCTGAAGAAAAATAAGAATTTAACTTTTAATTTATATATATTGGGATGCTACGCAAGTATACATATCGTTATCAAGTAATATAGGACTTTTTGATTAAGACCTGAATATTGAACCCACATG
>NW_018250493.1:2899-21865 GCF_001263595.1 Phalaenopsis equestris | reverse complement strand
AAAGATAAAAACTTATCTCAAGTTCTCCACCAAACTCTTGAAGTTCCTTTGAATCTCTTCTCTTTTACAACACTCTCAATATAAAAACTAAAATAAAAAGGATAAAATAAATATGTGGTGCCTGAAAATCTCTCTGAACTAACTCCCCAATTCAAGAACTTTCAAAACTTTCTCTTTTCAAGCACACTTTCAAAGACTCTATCTTCATTCATTTATAAATCTCTAAAAGGTGCCTTGGTATCTCTTCAAAATATGTCGTGATTCGATGTATTTCTCCAAGAGATGTCTCCTTTCACAATAATTTTTGACCATGGTGGTTTTAACCACCTATTAAGCCAATGGCATCCTCAAAAACCTTTTCAAAATTCACAAAAATTGAATTTACTCATCCAATAACTTCCACTGGATCTTAAGCGCGGGGCCTCTGGCATTTAGGCGCAGCCTTCTCTGTTTAACCGGCACTTAAGCGCCGGATATGGTGCTTAGGCATCAAAACACTCTTGCCCAATTTCTCCTATTTTCTCCAAATTTGATCCTTTTTCACTCCTTTAAGAATTTTTCACCATTTTACTTGAACCTAAAAGAAAAACACACAAATATCTTCCATTAAAGCACAATATCTCAAAAAATAGGTAAAAAATGCATCTAAAAACACTATATATTTTAGATGTATCACCTTGTAACCTCACTATGGTGATTTGTTGGTATCATTCGTCCAGAAATAAAATAGAGTCAGGCCTTATATACTACATTTAACATAGAAATAGGAAAGTTTACCTTAACTCCATTCTTTACCTTCCAGGTTCCTCTTCCATCAATAAGAAAAGAAATAACCTCATCCAAGGCCTCATTCGTGGTAGAAAATTATTTTTATTGGCAGCTATACACATCTTCCAACTGATAAAATTCATTAATCTTCCTTGGAGTAAACTCCACCATTTTTCCTCGAATAAACATATAGTCTTCAGAAGTCTCCTTGAAATTGGCGTAGAACTCCATCACTACACCAATAATCGCCTCAACAGTAAAGTAGCAGAAATTCTCCCACTGTCGAGCATTAATTAATCTCTCGACTTCTCCTCCCAGATTTTTAAATCCTCGATCCGGAATCACTTTTTTGGTTGTATGTAGAATATTGAAGAAAATGTTGGCCTTGTAGTTGACAAACTTTTGATCATCAAAATCTACCTTTCTCTTTCCTTTGCTCATTCTAGGTGTCATGGTAAATCTACGAAAATTTGATAAAATCCAAATAATTCCAAAAAATTCCGAAAATAACAATGTGAAACGTTTTAAGCTTAAACCTATTAAGTAAGAGTTCTTCAGCAAAGGATTTTCTCAAAATCTTCCAAAAAAATCTAAAAATTTTTAATCTTGGCAATGCAAGATAAATTCTTGGTGAAAATAAAAAATTTTGAGTTCGAACTGTAGCTCTTACCTATAAAAGATGAAATCCAAGCTTTGTTTTTCCTTAAAATTGCTTCAAATCCGAGCAATAGCAAGCCCTAGGTACAAAAGCTGGAGGTTGAAGGTGACTCAAGGGGTAAAAATGGCGTTTCACTATGTAAATTGTGAATTTTAAGGGGTTTAGGTCGGTTCGGGTTGAGGGCGCCATCGGCGCCAGTGGCCAAAAAATTCTTATTTTGATTTTTTCAATTTTCAATTTTCTCTTAATTTAATCCAAAGTTTTTTTAGTCTTTTTGAACATTAATTTTCATCTAAAAATAATTCACAAACAACACCAAACTAACTTTTATATATGAAAATACTCTTTTTATAAATACATTTTTCTAATCACATTTCCACATCCTCAAAGCAAACTAAATTATAATTCAGTGTCGAAATCAAGCGACAACACTAGAACGCTGACACAAAACTATACACATAATCAAAGTTCTAAAGCAAGGTAAAGTAAATCAAATCCACACAATTACATCAAAACTTAAGTATTCTAAAATAGTAGATAGTCCAACTTCTTTAATTAATCTGCCACATCTTCAGTACTTTCTCCTCCTCTAATGCCTCTCGTAGACTGGTAATGGACATACAAATTGTAGAAGGGTCGGTACGGGGAGTTGATCAGTTGAATTTACTTTGATCCATCCATTTTTCTTGAACATCTGCACCAATCCTGCTTTAATTGTCCCAGTATGGTCAAAGTTCTCCTTCAAACTCTAATCTAGGTGATCAAAAAGGTAGTTAAGATATCCTATTGCATTTGCAATACTCTGTAGTTCTCTTTCTATTTTCTTCATTCTTTTTTCAAAAGTTATTGAACTTCCAACTGCTAATGACATCAATGGTGTTGAAGCATGTGATGAAAGATCCAAAATACAAACTAATGCTTCATTTCCATTTCCTATGTAATTTCCATCAATAGGAATCATGGGCTCCCTCTTTCCCAACTTTCATATGGAACTTAAGATTGACTGCAAAGTAGAAAAATTTTAGAAGGATGCCCAAGTCCATATATTAACCCATTCATAAAAATACCTATAACTGATTTGAAAAAAATTGATCCTACATCAATGGGTTTTTCCATTTGAATGCAATATTTTAAAATGACACTTTCTCTTATAGCTCTACTAATCTTCATGGAAGGGAGTAATTTTGCAGATATGAAGAAATGCCATTGTTTTGAAATTAGATTAAGCAGTGAAGTGGAGAAACTAATGTATCCCTCATCTCTGATTTCCCAATTATCATTTTCATCCATCAGAAAATTATATACTTCTTGCATCATATCTTTCATTGGGATAAAATTTGTATAATGAGAGATTGGAACGTTTTCTATCATATACAAATCATTAATCCAAGCCAGAGTAAATGGTACAGCCTTACCTCGAATGAAGACAACTCCTTGGGTAATTCCATGTAAGATAACATAAAACTCCTTTACTACAGGTACTACAACTACAGCGGTAGTGTAGTACATAACTTCTTAATGCCTTTGTACAATGTTTTTCTCGATTTGTGAGCTTCGATTACTAACTCCATGATTGACAAAGCCTGTCTCCTTGATAAGTTTCTTTGTCGTGATGAATTTATCGTATTATCTTTACATGTCAAAACTAATAAACTTTTTTCTATTGAAAACTCCATACCTTGAAGTATGTTTGGAATTGGAAGCCGTAGTGGAATTGGAAGCCGTAGAATTCGAAATTAGGAAGTTTCTGGACGTCCAAGTCAGTTTTTAGGACTTTAAAAACACCTCTCGGCGGTTATTGTCGAGCAAAATTCTGCAAAAGTCAGCAAAAACCGTTTAGCTGGTGGAAAATGTTCGGGACGCCGTCGGCGCTCCTGATGTTGTTATTGGCCCCATAGTCATTTAAGCGGGCACCGTCGGCACCAGAGGCCAAATTCACGTCTGAATTTTTTTTTGTTCAATTTGATTCCAAATTTTCCTTCAATACCAATATTTGCCTTAATTTATGATATATAAAATTGTCTAGAACTTAAAAATACTATTATTCCTAACACATAATCACGCTTTTTAACAAAATAGTAATATATATAGATGTATAAATGGGTTGCCTCCCACAAAGAGCTTGGTTTAACGTCGTCAGCCCAACATACCATTTTTTTAATTAACTTGGCTTAATATTAAAACTTCTTTGAAGTTGTGGCATGCGTCCTTCATAATATGTTTTAATGGATGCCCATTAACTTTAAATATATTTCCATTTTTAAGATCTTTAATAACTAAAGTTCCATAATGATAAACTTTAATCATATTGAATGGTCTTAACCATTTAGATTTTAGTTTTCCTAGAAATAATCTCAATCTAGTATTATATAAAAGAACCTCTTATCCAGTTTCAAATTTTTTTTTTATAATTTTCCGATCATGTCATATTTTTATTTTTTCCTTATAGATTTTTGCATTATCATATGCTTCATTTTTTATCTCTTTAAGTTCATTGAGTTGCAATAATCTTTTCTCACCAGCATCTTTTAGATTAAAATTAAATTCCTCAATAGCCCAAAATGCTTTATGTTCCAATTCTACCGGTAATTGACATGTTTTGCTAAAAATAAGTCTTCTGTATGGGGACATTCCTATAGGAGTCTTATAAGCAATTTTGTATGCCCATAATGTAGTATCTAATCTAGTAGACTAATCTAATTTAAAGATTTACAGATTTTTCTAGAATTCATTTTATTTCATGATTTGATATTTCTGTTAGACTGCTAGTCTGAGGATGATAGACAGTAGAGAGTCTATGCATAATATTATATTTCTTTATCAAGTTCTTGATTCTCCTATTTCTCAAATGGGACCCTCCATATGAAATAATTACACTATGCATTCCATATCTTGTAAAAATCTATTTTTAATTAAAAATTTAGAAACACTCTGAGCGTCACATCTAGGCACAGCAAAAGCTTGAATCCACTTAGACATATAATCAACAGCAAGTAATATATATAAATTTCCAAATGAAGGCATAAATGGTCCCACAAAGTCTAATCCCCTCACATCAAAAATTTCAACTTCTAATGTGTAATTAGAGGCATTTCGTCTCTTATAGAAATATTTCCTACTCGTTGACATCTATCGCATTTTTTAATATATTCATTAACATCTCTAAAAATAGTAGGCCAATAAAGTCCAACTTGTAAAATTTTATATGTAGTACTATTTATTCTAAAATGTCCTCCAAATTCATAATCATGACATCTTTCAATTATCTGTTGAGTTTCTTCATCCTTCTAATAATTAGATCATTACATTGTTTATATAAATATGGGTCATCCCAAAAATAGAATTTTGAATCATATATTAATTTTTTTAGTTGTTGATTCTTATTATCTGGTGGTAGAATATCACTTACAATATAATTTACTATATCAGCATACCAAGGTGTATCTATTTCATTAATGCTATATAATTGTTCATCAAGGAAATTTGTAAAGTTTCATTTGCAAAATTAGTTAATATTTCTCTTTCGAGTCTAGACAAATGATCAGTTATTTGAATTTTATTTCCCTTTCTATCAACTATAGAAAAATTAAACTCTTGCAGTAGAAGTATCCATCTAATTAACCTTGGTTTAGCATCCTTCTTTTGTATTAAGTATTTAATAGCAGAATTATCTGTATGCACTATACATTGAGTTCCAATTAAGTAAGGTCTAAATTTATCAAAGTCATAGACACTAGCTAATAACTCTCTTTCAGTAGTAGTGTAGTTAATTTGAGTATCATTTAGAGTTTTATGAGCATAATATATTACTTTAAAAACTTTGTTGTGCCTTTGTCTGAAACAGCTCTAATAGCATAATCACTAGCATCGCACATTATTTCAAATGATTTTTCCCAATTAGGTGGGACTATTATAGGTGCAGTTATTAATTTTTCTTTCAATAATTCAAATGCTTTTACGCATTCCTTATTAAATTCAAATTTTGTATCTTTTTCTAAAAGTTGGCATAATGGCTTAGTTATTTTTGAAAAATTCTTTATATAACGCCTGTAGAAACCAACATGTCCTAGAAAACTTCTTACCCGCTAATCCCTCTAATCGTAGTTGGTGGTGGTAATTTTTTAATAACTTGAATTTTTGCAGGATCTACTTCCATTCCATTTTCAGAAATTTTATGCTGGCATTTTTTTCCCAATTTAGTACTAGGTTGATTTTTTCACATAATTCCAGAACTTTTTCTAAATTATTTAAGCATAATTCAAATGAAGTCCCGAACATAGAGAAACCATCCATAAATAATTTCATTCCTTGCTCAATCAAATTACTAAATATTGACATCATACATCTTTGAAATGCTGTAGGTGCATTGCATAGTCCAAAAGGCATTCTACAAAAAGCAAATGTTCCATAAGGGCTTGTAAGATTTTTCTTGTCTTGATCCTCATAAGCAATTGGAATTTGATTGGAATTTGTATATCCATCTAAGAAACAGTAATATTTATTTCCAGCCAATATATCCAACATTTGATCTAGAAAGGGTAAAAGAAAGTGATCTTTCCTGGTAGCCAAGTTTAATTTTCTATAGTCTATACAAATTTGCCAACCAGTAACTTGTCTTATTGGAATTAATTCATTTTTTCATTTAATTCAACGATCACTCCTCCTTTCTTTGGAACACAATGAATTGGGCTCACCCAAGCACTATCTGAAATAGAATATATAATTTTAGCATCAAACTATTTTAAAAAAAATTTTAACAATTTCTTTCATTATTAGGTTTAATCTCCTCTGAGGATTAACTTTAGGTTAATATTGTTCATCTAATAAAATTCTATGCATACAAATTGAAGGACTAATTCCTTTAATATCTGCTAAAGTCCATCCAAAATTCTTTTTATATTTTTTTAACATTTTTATTAATTTTTGTTCTTGAATTTTAGTTAACTCAGAAGATATAATAATAGGCAATGTAGATGAATCTCCTAAAAATACATCTTTTAAATGAGCAGGTAATACTTTCAGTTCAAGTTCTGGTGGTTTAATAATTGAAAGAATAAGATTTTTATTATCATTTTCCAACAAATCTAAAGTTTCAAATTTGTCCTGAATATAATCTAATTTTTGTTCTTTTATTTCATCCTCATTTTCACTAAATTCTTTGTGCTTTAATTTTTCTTCAAACTCTTTCTTAAATTGCTCATTACTTGGATAATCAGTAACTTCCGTCCTAAAACGTTCATTCTCTTTTTCTATTGCATGATATTTCATAGCTTTTGCAATATTGAATGTTACTTCTTCATCATTAACTCTCATTATAGTTCTTACTTTTGTACTTCTATCACAGCAGCTCTCCCTACAAGAAATGATCTCCCAAAAATAATAGGAATCTCTTTATCTTCCTCCATATCTAATACTAAAAAGTCTACAAGAAAAATAAATTTATCCACTTTTACTAATACATCTTCTATAATTCCTTTAGGATAAGTGATTGATTGATTAGCTAACTGAAGATTTACAATAGTAGGGGAAATCTCTCCTAAATCTAAACGTTTAAAAATTGATAGAGGCATAAGATTGATACTTGCTCTTAAATCACATAAGGATTTTCGATAAAACTTTTCACCAATTGCACAATGTATAGCAAAACTACCAGGATCTTTTAACTTTTCAGGAAGTTTTTCTGGATAATAGCACTGGACTCTTCACTAAGTGCAACAGTCTCATGATCTGCAAACTTCCTTTTTTTGTTTAGTATATCTTTCATAAATTTCAGATAACTTGGCATTTGTTCTAAAGCCTCAATCATTTGTTCCAAAGCCTCAATGAAAGGAATGTTTATCGTTAACTTTTTAAGGATTTCCAAAAATTTTGTAAATTGTTTATCTTTATTCTTATGTTTTAGTCATTGAGGAAATGTAGGTAATGGTTTTTCTTAGGGAACTTGTGTTTTTTCATTTTCATTATGGTCACTTTCCATCTTTTCCTTCTCCTCATCAACTTCAGTTTCTCTTTGGATTCTTGTTTCAACTCCTTTTCCACTTCGTAATTGAATTGCTTTAATTTGTTCCTTATTTTGATCTTTGGGATTAACTTCCACAGTACTCAGAAGATTTCCTGAAGGTTTGTTACTAAGTGCAGTAGCAACATGTCCTAATTGATTTTCAATATTTCTAATAGCAACCCCTTGATTTTGTATTTGATTTCCCATATTCAGCATTACCTCTTCTATCGTTAACTTCTTTTCCTTAACTTGTGGGTTAGGGTTAGAGTTAAATCCAAGAGGATTATAAGGTCAATAATTAGGATTTCCTTGATTATTTAAATTTTTTGAGGGGTTCATTGAATTTATATAATTATTCTAACTAGAATTAGGGTAATTTTTCCATCCAGGATTGTTATTTTGATTATTAATAGCATTCAAAGTTTCATAAGATGATTGAGTATCAATTATTTGCCCTAGTGAATTTTTCTCTAATACTGGTGGTATTTGAGAATAGTTCACTCCAATTTCATCAATTTTTCTGGATATAGCAGCAATTTGAGATGCTAAAATAGACATGGCATCAGATTCATGAATACTAGCTACTTTCTTAGAATTTACCCATTCAGAGGGCCATTGAAAATTATTAGTAGTTAGTTCTTTTATTAAAGAGTATGTTTCATCAAAAGGTTTTGACATTAGTGATCCACATGCAGCAGCATCTATAATAGATCTAAGCAATCCTAACAATCCATTGTAAAAATTTGAATTATTAACAAATTTGATAGAGCATGGTATGGACATTTTCTAAGGAGATCCTTAAATCTTTTCCAGGCTTCATATATTGATTCCCCTTCAAACTGAGAAAAAGATGTAAAATTATTTCTAAGCTTAGCAGTTTTTTAGGGTGGAAAATATTTAGCCAAGAATTTTTGTGATAGTTCTCCCCGAGTTCTGATAGATCTAGATGTTAATGAGATTAATTAAGCTTTGGCTTTATCCCTTAATGAAAAAGGAAACACTCAAAGCCTAACAGCATCATTAGACACTCTGTCATATTTAAAAGTAGCACAAATTTCAAGGAAACTAGCAAGATGTAAGTTAGGATCTTCAGTAGGTGTTCCTCCAAACTGATTTTTTTGTACCATTTGGATAATAGCAGGTTTAAGCTGAAATGAATTAGCAGCAACATCAGGATTTTGAATAGTTAAGTGAAGTTCATCTGCTATTGGATTATCATAATATTTTAAAGGTCTTTGTTGATTTTGATTTATTTTATTATCTAAGTTATTCGTCATTTTGTTTAAAATTTTAATTTCTTTTTATTTTTTTCAAATGTT
This sequence comes from Phalaenopsis equestris, assembly GCF_001263595.1. Taxonomy (NCBI): domain Eukaryota; kingdom Viridiplantae; phylum Streptophyta; class Magnoliopsida; order Asparagales; family Orchidaceae; genus Phalaenopsis; species Phalaenopsis equestris. Next base: position 13,119 of record NW_018250493.1, on the reverse strand, counting down.
TCTAATAGTACGTTCTAATTCTGAATAATAAGGTACTAATTCTAAATAATAAGGTACTAAACCTTCATATCCAATATTTTGCATAAACAAATATAATTAGCAAAGAAAATTTTTTTAAAATATTCTTAAATATATAGTTATAAATATTTTTTTGGATTTTTAATTCTATAAATTTCTTTATTTTAAATTTTGTGTAGTTTTTATCTCTAAATTTCCTAGTTTACAAAATCTATTTAATTTACCGTTACCTTCCCCGGCAATGGCCCCAAAAACTTGATCTCGGTTGATTATAGTTGTGTAAAATTTATAAAGTTGACTCCGCTTTACAATGGTGCCAAAAATTTGATGTGGTATTTTAGTAATAATAATGTTAAGCTCTTAAGATTGGGATTCTACGCAAGTATACGTATCGTTATCAAGTAATATATGGCTTTCTGTTTAAGTCCCAAATATGGATCGATCCCATGAGGAAGGTTTAAATTTGAAATGATAAATTAACTAGGAAATTTAAGGAAACCAAATGAAATTCCTGTCACTAATTTTGAATGTTAAAGATACTATCAAAGCTAAATTGTTTACTACTACTAGAATTTAAAAGTAAGTTTTAAAATTAATAACAACTAAACTATGTTTATGTGATGAAGTTTTCTAATATGAAAAAACATCTTTCCCACTACAATGAGTTTTTTGTGAAATGAGATAAGATAAATGGTTTCAATATATATTGCACCAAATATGAGCAATTAATTTTAATTCTCTACCCTGATTCAGTGTTATAGAAAATCATTGGCTAATCTTAGGTTTAGTCCCTAAATCCATTGCTAGGCTAGGAGGATACTCGCTCCCACTTCCCTTCCCCTCAAGGCTAACTCTCGCTTTAGTTTTTAAAAACTAAGATTGAATTGGAGATTTTTAGGCTGTCACCCTAGAAGTCTCTAATACTACACCCAACAAAGTATATTTTTCTATTTATTTGCACTTAATTCCATGAACGAAAAACTCCTTCAAGGACTTAAATGTGATTCTCTCTCTGTTGTAGAACTCATACTCCATTTCTCGGATCATCAACATATTTTAATAATTCAATTTACCAAATTGAAAGTAAATTAACAACGGAGTTTAAAAACCATCATAATTTATTTTAAATTTTAACATTGGCACATCCACATTATCTCTTCATTTCACCATATCTCAGAGTAGGGAGAAAGATAAAGGAAACTACTTAGACTTCATGAGAAAGATACAACAAAACACAATTTTCATATATAAATAAAGTTCATATAACAATAATAAACAAACAGCACTTATCTGAAACTCTTTCTCAAAGCACATCCTTTGTAGTCTCTCTTAGGAAATGTAGGAAAAAGAAATCTTTCACTTCTCTTCCTCTCCAACACTTCTTAGAGAAGAATTCACACTTAAAATCACCACAAAAAATCAAAACTATAAAAATAATAAATAACTAATGGTGTGGAATGGTGTGGAATGTAGGTGTGTGAAGAGGAAATATGAATTGAGTGGAAGAAGTTGAAATGGTGCGAAGGGGGAGGGGGTGGGGTTTTTTTATCAAATTTTGGCTTTAAATAGAGCCTATGTCAGTTCTCCAATAGGTGCATCCAAAAACTTTTCAAAAAGTGTCCAAATTTGTCAAATCTTCTAGAAACAGGCTCTGCACAGACACTGGCTCTGTCAGCGTCAAAGGCCATCTGTTTAATTCCTTCTTATCTGTCAAACGGCACCGTCGGCGCCCAGTGTGGTGCTGTCAGCACTGACCAATTTTTTAACTTCTCCATTTTCACTCCAAATTTCATCCTTTTTGCTTCATTTTTGCTCCAAGTCCTTAAAATTAACAACCTATAATAAAACATAAAAATATCGTCCATTAAAGTATAATATCACCAAAAATGAGTATAAAATATGGGTCTAAAAGTGCATATATTTTTGGTGTATCAAGCGGCACCAGAGGCACCAGAAATAAATTAAGATGGAGTAAGTCGATGCATGACTATTTTTGAGCTATTTTTGAAGGCTCCAAATATTTTAAAAGTTATGTGGAGCGGCTCAATGCATTTAGACACTTTGGAAGACTCTCTAATAAAGAGATATGTCTCTTGGATGAAAGTACTTATCTTTTGGTGCAAAAAGGTGTGAATTTTGGGGGGAATAATTTGAGAGAATTTTGAATTCCTTTTGAGCCCTGATTAAAAAGGGGAGAAGTCTAGAGAGTGTGTAAGTGGAGCATGAGAAAGAGAAAGAGGTTTTGGTGTGAGTGATAAGGGAGGATTTTCTTCTAGGGTTGTAAGAGGAGAGAGAAGGAGAGATATTTCTTCTTTATTACAATTTTAAGAGAGAATTGAGTGTGATTGTAAAGAGAGAAAGTGCTTAAAGGGAACTTCTAAGGATTTGCTCGGGAAGGAGTTTGAGATAAATTGTGTTCTTTTCTTTTGTTATTTTGTAAACTTATTTTTATCTATGAAATATTTATTTTTTTGTATCCTTCTCATGAATTCTGAGTAGTCTTTTTTTCTTTCTCCCTATAATGAGATATGGTTTTGTGAAGAATTAGTTTTGTTTTATATATTTTTAAATGTTAATAAATTGTGATGATTCAAACTCTGATTTTCATTTACTTTTAGATCTGACCAACTGAAAGGTTAAAATTTGTTGATAACATATGATCAAAAAGAACTATGCTTTCTAAACCAAGTTAAGAGTCACATTCAATTTCATGGGTGAGAATGTAATCCATGGGGTTGCATGCAAATAAATAAGGAAATATACTTTGATGGGTGCAGGATTAGAGATTTTAAGGTGATCATTAAAATCCCAAATTTGTTCCAATTGCTTAGAAACTAAAGCAATATTGTTAGCCCTCTGGTGAGGGAGAAGTGAGAGCTTTGGAGTGAGAGTTAGTATCTTCTCAACCTAACCACAGATTTAGGGACAAAACATTGGATTAGTCAATATTTTTTTTATGCACTCTCAGAGGATAAATAATAGGATTGCTCTTATTTGGCACAATAAAATTTTACATATGTATTTTAGATATCTATTTTAACATGATTTTAATTTCTTCACAATCCATAAACTCATTGTAAAGGGGAAGGATTCTTTCTTAAATTTGAACTCTTCATTTCAATACTTTGTTTAGTCTTTATAAGCTTATTTTTGAAGTTTAACAATTAGTTTAGTTAACTTAGTTTTTTCAATTGCATTTGCTTTAGCGCACATTAAATTTACTTTAGATTTATCTTGCCTACTTAAGTTTTGTAGTTTGAATATTGTGTTTGACATTACAACCATAAGAATTTCCAACTTTCTGTGGGATCGATATTCATGACTCCATTAGAGCCCTTTATTACTTGAGCGATACGTATACTTGTGTTATTATTATAGGTTTGATAGGTTAGAGATTTTTAAAAGATAAAATTATTTATATTGAATTTATTTTTATTTGTGATTGAAATGCCTATTCACTATTAGTAGTAGCTGGTCGTCGACACATCAGGCATGGCAACCGACACGGGGTAACTCTCCTAACTAGCTTATATACCTAAAATATATAGTGTTTTTAGACACATTTTTATACCTATTTTTGAGATATTGCGCTATGGAAGGCATTTGTGTGTTTTTCTTTCAGGTACAAGTAAAAAAGGTGAAAAATGCTAAAAGGAGTGAAAAAGAATCAAATTTGGAGTAATAATGTGAAAATGGTGCAAAAGAGTTTTGGCGCCTAAGCGCCGGTGAAACAGAGAAGACCACGCCTAAGTGCCTGAGGCCCCATGCTTAAGCGCCAGAGGTAGTTATGTGACAGTTTACTTCATTATCCTAAATTTTGAAGGAACATTTAAGGCACATATTGGTTAAAGAGGGTGGTTATGACCACTAGAAACAAAAATATGGTTAGAAGACTTGTGAAAGGAGGCAGCCCTTGAAGAATACATCAAATTTAGACACATTTTGAAGAGTTACCAAGACACCTCTTGGAGATTTATAAAAGAAGGAATTTGAGACTATTTGAAAAGTGCTTGAAGTCCGGAAAAAGTGCTTAAAAAGGAAGAGATTTTCAGGCACCACAAGTTAACTTTATCCTATTTGTATTTAGTTTTATTTTTAGAGTCATGAGTGTTGTGAAAGAGAAGAGATTCAAAAAAACTTCAAGATTTTGATGGAGGATTTGATATAAGTTTTTATCTTTTATTTTTAAACTACTTTTGGCTTTAATCAAGACTTCTTGTTGGTTTGATAATGATTTATACTTTTAAACTAAAGTGTGGTTTTTTTTTCTCCATAGATTCTGAGTAGTTTTCTTTATCTTTCTCCTCTCAATGATAAGTAATTAAAGTGTTGGAAAGAAGTTGTGGAGAGTATTGATCTTTAATGTTAGAAGAAGTTTTGATGATTTAAATCCATGCACTTCATTTACTTCTTGATTTGACCTATCTAGATGTTAAAATTTATTGTGAGAACATGCAAGAACCGGGTTTGTATTGTCTCAGTCAACAATTGGAAAGAATCACATGAGGTTGTATTAATGAGAATGTAATTCATATGATTTAGTGCAAATGAATATGGAAATAATCTTTGAAGGGTGTAGAGTTAGAGGACTTTAGAGTGACGGGCTAAATCCCCCAACTTGATTTATTGTTTAACGTTTTGATACGAGATGTTAGCCTTTCAGGTTGAGGGAATTGAGGAAACTCTAGAGTGAGAGATAGTATCTTCCCTGCTTAGTCGGTCCTCAAAACTATTCAAACTTTAAATTAGTCAATGTTATTTATAGCATCTCTAGTAAGGGTAAAGAATATTATTGCTCCTATTTGGCACAACACAACTTGCGTACTTCCACAACATAATTCCAATGCTTATTATTGATTCATGATTAGGAAAAAGATATTTTCATATTTTGTGCTTTTCTTTTACATAAACTTAAGTTATATTTAGAAGTTGTTACTATTTTGTCGAAATATCAAAAATACCAAAAATTACTATCAAATTATCTATAGTTTAAGTAATTGTCTTTTTAAAATAGAAGTTTGTTGTTTGATAGTGCATATTGCTAATTTCCCCGTGGGATCAAAATTTGGGGCTTAATCAAAAAGTCTTATATTACTTGATAACGATACGATACTTGCGTAGTATCCCAATATTCATATAATTAAAGAGTTAAATTATTATTTTCTTCAGGATCAAGATTTTGGTACTATTGCAGAATAAAGAAATATAAGTGAAAAATTTTAATAAAGACATTGTTATATTGTTGCATATAAACACTCGAGATCAAGTTTTTGGCATCGCTGCGGGGGAGGAAAAGATTTCAAACTCTCCTCTACTCAACTTGAAGTTCCACATATTGGTCCTAACCTCTAGCACTTAATAGGTGGGGTCACTATGAAGGAAGCTCAAGATGAGTCACCCTTAAGACTGTTGGACCTTAAGGTTGACCCTGGGTGTTGGTCTAGGGCTAAGGCACTTGTTTACACTCACAATCACTCATCACCCTAAACCCATAACTTATAAGCTTTGGTCCCTTGATACTTTTGGGAGACTCTTGTAGGTGGTTCATTAAACCCATTAGCCCTAGGCTAGGGTTTAGCTAAGACCACTACATAGAGGACCCAAAATGGAGATTCTATTGATCCATGGCTTATTTATGGTGGTTCGCAATCCAACTCTATCAAGTACCCAACCTGCCCTTTTGCCCCTAAATTCCCCCAAATTACCCAGATACCCTTGGGACCCCAAATTTGGCCAAAATCTCCAAATCTAGCCAAAATACCCAAACTTATTCAAAAATCATTTCAAATACCTTAAAAACACCCAAATTACCCAAAATCCCCAAATTGGCCAAATTACCAAAATACCCCTCCTACCCAAAAATCCAAAAAATCCCAAAAATTTCCGAAACCTCCCAAATATTCTCAATTTTATTTTCCTCAACTATCACATGACCCAATTTGGTCAATTTAACCATTCTTGATCAAAAACCCCAAATTGTCCTTTAAAGGCCCAAATTTCCCCAAATTCAACTCAAATGTCCATCAATTTGATCTCAATTGACCCCAATTTCAATCCTAAACTCAAATTTAGCTTTGATATGGCTAAACTAGACCAAATTCAAGCTTAATTGGCACATGATTTGAGCCCAATTTTGGTATAGGTCAAACCCCCAATTTTGGTCACATGACCTAATCTCACCAAATTGAACCCATAGCCTAGTCAATTGGCCCAAATTAATGTTGCAAAATCTTTATAACATTCCTACACATTAAAATAAACCATAAATTGGCCTTGGTGAAGCCTCAAATCCCTTTGATTTTGGCCTAAATCCAAAATTCCCAAATTTAGCCCCAAATTGGCTAAGTCCTCAAATTTCGCCCAATTGATTGCTTTAACCCCAAAATTGGCATCCAATTCTTGTTGAAAACTTTTCATGAGGCCCCTATTGACCATTTACAATAATCAATTTGGAATTATCCCAAAGCTAGCCTAAGCTAGACCCAAGCCTAGCCCAACATAACCAACATGATTAAAATCCAAAATTCCGTTAAATTGACCCTTCAATTGAGCTCAAAACCCCTTCCATCCTTCACCAAAGTTGTTCCTTATAATCATCTACACCAAATGCAACATTTATTTGGTCCAATTGACATGGCTAGCCTAGCCCAAACCCAAACTTTGATCACTTGAACCCACATTGAACCCATGCACTAATTGTGACCCAACCACCCTAAAGCAACAAAATTAACTCCAACTCAGCCACTAGTTGACCCCTAAGATTAAGCCAAAACCCATATAACCACCTAAACTAATCCATGGACCGAAGGTCCCCCAAATTAAGGGATCTTATTTCCAAAAATACACTTGCTTAAGATATCCTTGCTAAATCAAAACACATTTGCATTAAATTGTTGTGATAGATTCCTCTGGATGCCCTGAGCACCTAGCCACCTCCCCCTGGCCGGCCGACCAGCCTAGTGGCCGAAAAATGGCAAAAGCAAGAACCACCCCCACGAAGCTTCACCCAAATTGAACTGTAGAGCTCCTCTGCCCTCCACCTAAGCACCACATTACACCTTCTAATTGGCCATGATAGCCACCATAACCCCATTTTTATAAAAGGCCACCACCATGGTCGTTGAACTAAGTGCTAAAAATTTCTTAGAGAGAGCCTCCCAAACTTCTCACAGAGCCTCCCTAAGATCCCCTCAGTGCAATCCAACCCTCCTCCACCACTGAATTCCACTGTGGAAGCTTAATTTTAAGCTTAAACCTCTGCCCAAAACTAGGACAGAACCCATTACACCTCCAAACTCCACCAAACTCAAATTAACTCTACGCACACCTTCACAGCAGTGAAAGAAGCCGAAGCCCTATAAAATCCCCCTCTCACAGAGCCTCCACCATAGCTCTAGACCAACACACAAATCTGGTCATGATCGAATTCATACCTATGCCTTGGACCACAGTAAGAGGCTTAATCCCTAGCCTCCCTGGACGCTAACAAACGTGTCAAGACCCTCTAATTGAAGCTTCACTTCTTAGAGCAAAGGTAAAGGTATAAAACTAAGGTATAAAACTTCTCTTCCTCCCAAGCCTATTTTGATTCTCCATTTTATAAGCCTTAATTTAATTACATGATTACCATATGGATGTGTTCACCTTACTTAGATGAGTTCATAAGATCAAACCTGAAGCGATTTGGATGAGTCTAGGCTGAGATCTTAGGGTTTTAGTGTGGACAATCACGGGATCATTCTATCAGGGACGATGACGAGGAGTCATTTGATCAAGTGTGTATCAAATGGACGGCCAAGATGAAGCCGGACAGTGCTTCTTTACACGAAGAGTGGGGCGCGTGGCTGCTGGCGTGGACGGCAACATCAAATAGGATTGTGCCACGTGGAGCTTCGGAGTCACCGTAGGTTGACGGGGCACCGCGTGGATAAGTAGAAAAATAGGGCTTTTTCTATTTATTTAAACTCCCTTAACTTCAAAAATCCATAACTTTGTGTATAAGAACCACAAAAATAAAATAAAAATACCCTCTTACTCAGTGAATAGAGGAGAATATTATCGAAAGAATAATGAATTAAATTTATGTCTATTTGATGAATATTTTATTTTTAAAAATTAATAAGTGTTAGGAGTATTTTAACTCTCCATGCATGTAGACTTATCACCATAGCTTGAATTTTTGGCATGTTGTAGCCTCTGTCAAGGGGAACATTCCCTAATTTTTTCGAAGTCAGAGGAGGTCCCAAGCCATAGGATCACATTTTTCAAGTTCGGATCCATATTATTCAAATATTTGTATATTATTTGGATAAATTAATCATAAAAATTAGCATGTTGGTTAGAAAATTCCAAGAAAACTTTGGAAGGTCCACCATGACCAGAGGATCTTTTGGAAATAATTTCATGGGTCAAGTCATTTAAAATGTACTTAATTTTCATAAGCTCTAAATCATTAAGGAAAACTCTAAATCACTAAGATAATTAATTTTGGAAAACACGAACATCAAAATGACTTGATTTTTGATCTCTACTATTACTTAAGATCTAGAGACCTCTCCATAAAAATTTCAAAGTATTTTGAGTCCTTTTTATGGCCTAAATTGATTTTTCAAGTTAAATATCTTTTTTGGCACTTAAATGATTGTTAAAAATCAAAATATAACTCAAAAATTTATAAAAACTTATTTTTTGAGCTCTATGTGATTAGGTGTATTTTATAAAAGTAAAATGGTGTTTAAAATAAAAAGTTGATTTTCGAGCCATTTTGAATATTTAAAATAATTAAAAATCCATAAAAATCACAAAAATAATAAAATTCATGGAAATGTTCTAAATTTCTTCCGAACCATTTAGGAACAATTGAGATATTTTTCCTGATTTTCTAAGATAAAGATATTGCATTTTCAAGCATAAAAATAATTTTTAAAAGCTAAAATGGATTTTCACTAAAAACAATTCCAATAAATCAGATAAAACTTAGAAAAATATAAACTTTTCTCCTCTCGGTTCTTTGATCTCAGGAAGATTTTTCAAAAATACGAAACTTTATATTCCCCATTTAAAATATTTTATATCTAATAAATACCCCAAAACTTAAAATAATTCTTAAAATTCAAATAACATTCAAAAAATTATGAAATTTGGTCTAAAGACTTCTCTAGTCTAGGTCTATTTGCAGAAAAAATATCAAGGGATTAGGAGTCACCTTGGTCAAGTTAGGAATTTTCTTTGAAAAAATCTATTTATGCATGAAAATAATTATTTAAATAAATTAAATTTTGAAAAATCACATTTTCTCCTCTGATGTCTTAATTGACCTATAAATGAGGTAGGATAAAAATTTCAAAGTCATTGGAATTGAATTTGATGAATTATGACGTGTTAGAGTCTTAGGGGCAAATGTGTAATTTTGAAAAATTGGCCTTAATTAACATTTAGGCTTAATTCAAGAAGGAAAATGGGTAACCTCTGATCTTAATCAATTTATTTGATGTTTGAAAGACAAAGGGTTAATTGGTAGAAACCAACATCACTTTCTTAATAAAAAAGATAAGTTAATAGATTTTTAAATTAGTAAAATTTGGAAGTTTATTAAAATAAAATGAACCTAGGGCTTAGGGGTATGACTTTTGAAGTCAATAATTAATCAATTTAATACCCCTATTTTGATTTTCAAATAAAATTCAAATCATGAATCATGACCACCTAAAGCCTAAGCTTTTCAAAACTAATTAAGACACTCACCTAGGTCTTCTTAAGGGCTTAGTAGTGACTTAGGCTGAATCAAGTTTCATTTAAATAAAGATTAGAAAAGTAAACATCATTTAAAATTAAAACATCTTTCAAAAACTACAAGCCCAATTATGACTAAAATTTGGTTAAGTGTTCCAACAACACTAACTTGCCTCTTTAAGGGTCTTCACCCACATAATTCTTAAAATGAATCACATGTGATAATTACCCCATTCTTAGGATAATTGAGATATCAGTGTTCACTAAGCATTAAGGGTATTTACAGGATGAATTATAAAGCAACATAACAAGGTTAAAAGAACTCGAGACTTTCCACCAGGTAGCGAGAAAGCAACATGGACATGCTTCTTTCTCTAGATCTGTTGGATACCTCAGAGATCTACTAAACTTAATATATTTCTCTTGATAAAATCATCCTTAATTGATCAAATAGGGACCCACCAAGATAT
>NW_018250493.1:0-1330 GCF_001263595.1 Phalaenopsis equestris | reverse complement strand
TGTAAAGAAAGGAAGAGATTCAGAGGAACTTCGAGGAGTTTTCTTGGAGAGAAATTAGAGATAAGTTTATTTATTGTTGTAGTTTGTTTGACTTTAATTTTATATATGAATTATGAGTTTTGTTGTGTTTTTTCCGTGAGATTTGAGTAATTTTCTCTATCTTTCTCCTTATCTTGAGATTTGTGAAATGGTGATTTGAATTGGTGGAGTCATGAAAATGTTAAAGAAATTCTGATGATCTTTTCACTTTGATCTTAATTTACTTTCAATCTAGCCAATTCATTTGTTAAAATATGTTGAGTCTTACAACTAAAGTAAAGATTACATCCAAGATTCAGGGAGGTCAAAGCCCTTGGGTGCAAATAAATAGGGAAATAAAATTATCGGGCGTAGAATTGGAGATTTTAGAGTGACTGACTAAAATCCCCAATTTGGTCCTATCGTTTGAGTGTTGAAGTGTAGATGTTAGCCCTTAGGCGAGGGGAACGTGGGAGCTCCGAAGTGAGAGTCGGTCTCCTCCCAGCCTAGCCGCAGCTTTAGTAAACAAGCATAGGATTAGTCAATTATGCCTGGACCAAAGGGTAAAGAATAGGTATGCTCTTATTTCACACAATATAATTTGAACTGATTCACTTTATCCATTCACTATAATTTCTTGACAAGGAGAATGACGCTTTCTTATATAATGACTATCACATTAAAAACTTCATTAGTATATTTAGTTATTGAATAGTTATTATAATTACATATTTATTTTAACTGCCTATTAGTGACAGATAAGCAAATTGGTTTTTGTTGTTGTGATAAAAGTATTGCTTTCCTAAACTCTTATTTCGTAGTTCTAATATTACTCCCCGTGGGATCGATATCTAAGACACCATTAGAGCCCTATATTACTTGAGTGATACGTATACTTGTCTTGATAAGTTTGACTTTACAATTATTGAATATTTATTACATCCATATTTATCAAATCTATAACTATTATTAAGTTTTAGTTAAGTTGCTGAGGAATTAATTCTTTCAGCAGTAGTATTAAATACCTATATTTTTAAGCATATATAAAGTCACAGAAAATGCTGATAAGAATCTAGTTCCGTCAATTATAAAATCAACTGAGCTTGAGTTGAAAATATTGCCAAGCCATTTGAAGTATGTGTTTCTAAGAGACTCATCTACATTACCTGTGATTATATCTTCAGATTTAAATGATTTGCAAGAGCAAAGGTTGTTAGATACATTGAAAAGATATAAGAAAGCTTTTGGTTGAACCTTACTGATATTAAGGGAATCATTCCTTTGATCAGTATGCACAGAATTATATTAGATG
>NW_018250492.1:0-391 GCF_001263595.1 Phalaenopsis equestris | reverse complement strand
AACTCAAAATTCACTCTGCAGTCCCTAGCGAGAGTCCCTACTCCTCGATTGAAATCAGACGATCATCTGCTAATTCCCCAGCAGAAACAAATCCCACACACAACTCTACACGTACTTTCGGGTCTGTTGACTTAGGAGTTTGTAATTGTTTTTGTTGATCCCGTCGGTCAACGCTAATACGCGCAGTGTGCTTGCCCAACACACCACACTTATTGGGGGTCCATTTGTTGACCTCACTTTTAGTTGAGGTTTAGTTTTTCCTCTTTAGTAGCCTAAGGTCTATCCATAGGACTTCCCTACTGACTATTCTTAGAAAACTAGATAAGTTATCTTCAAAGAGTTTCAAAGGGTAGTACTTTTTCAATGAGATCGGACGTAGAGGTGTGAAAGG
>NW_018250491.1:40235-41648 GCF_001263595.1 Phalaenopsis equestris | reverse complement strand
ACTACACTCTTCACTAAGTGCAACAGTTTCATTATAAGTAAATTTTCATTTCTTGTTCAGAATATCTTTCATAAATTTCACATAATTGAGCATTTGCTCAAAAGCTTCTACGAAGGGAATATTTACAGTTAATTTCTTAAGAATTTCTAAAAACTTGGAAAATTGTTTATTCTATTTGTGTTGGTTCAATCTTTGAGGAAACAGTGGTGGAGGTTTCTCCACAGTAATTTTCATTGGTGTAAGTGGATATTCTAAATTTGGGTACTCATGATTCTTTTCTTTGTCGGTACCCACTTTCTCTTTTTCAGTTCCATTTCCTTCTGTACTTTTATTTCCAATTCTTTTCCACTTCGTAATTGTATCGCCTTGATTTGTTCTTTTCCTTGATCTTTAGGATTTGGTTCCACAGTACTAGGAAAAGTTCTTAATGTTCAGTTACTAAGCGCAGTAGCGATATGCCTTAATTTATTTTCAATATTCTTAATAGGAGTACCTTGATTTTGTAATTGATTTCATTGAATTTGTAATTGATTTCCTTAATTCTTCAATTATTGACCCATGTTTAATATCAGCTCTTCCATAGACAACTTCTTTTCCTTAATTTGAGTGTTATTGTTAAATCCTGGAGGATAAGAAGGTCTATAATTAACATTTCCTTGGTTGGATGAATTTTCCAATGGGTTCACTGGGTTGTTTGCCCATGTTGATTAATAGCGCAATTGTTATTCCAATTGAAATTTGGATGATTCTTTCAACCTGGGTTATAATAGTTTGAATATGGGTTGTTGGGTCTATTAATAGCATTTAAAGTCTCATATAAAGGTTGAACATCCACAAATTGCCCAGACGGATTCTCTTCCATCATAGTAGGTGTTGGAGAATAATTCATTCCATAATGATCTATTTTTTTTTATATTGCAACAATCTGTGAAGCTAACATAGATATTGCATCAGAATCATGGATACTAACTGCTCTTTTAGGATTTACCCTTTCAGAGGGCCATTGAAGATTGTTGGTAGCCATCTCTTCTATTAACGAATAAGCCTCATCAAAAGGTTGTGACATTAAAGAACCACCAGTCGCAGCATATCTAAGTGATCCCACTAATCCATTATAAAAAGTTTGAATTATCAACCAATCTGGTAACGAATGATGAGGGCATTTCCTAAGAAGATCTTTAAATCTCTCCCAAGCTTAATATATTGACTCTCCATCAATCTGATAGAACGATGTTATGTTATTTCTAAGTTTAGCAGTTTTGGATGGAGGGAAATATTTGGATAGAAATTTCTGTGAAAGTTCTCCCCAAGTTCTAATAGATCCTGGTGCCAATGAATTTGTAAAAAAGGGACAAGTCTAAGTCTAACAACATTGTATGAGACTCTCTCATATTTAAAAGTAGCACACAGTTC
>NW_018250491.1:29116-38702 GCF_001263595.1 Phalaenopsis equestris | reverse complement strand
CAAGGAGAAAGACAGAGAAAACTACTCAGAACTCATGGGGAAAACACAACAAAACTCGTAATTCATATATAAATGCAAAGTCATACAAACTACAACAAGTAAATAAACTTATCTTTAATTTCTCCCCAAGAAAACTCAAAGGCTCCAATGACCCTAATTCATCATTCCTGCAACAAAACATCAAAAATACCTTTCTTTAAAGTGTAATATCATCAAAAATGGTGCAAAATAGGTATGAAAATCTCAACATATTTTCCTTTGGTCAACAAGCTATAATAGATGTGCAAAAAGGAGAGTTGACTATGAATATTAATGACCATGAAGCAACTTTTGATGTTTTAAAAACAATGAATTATCTAGTTGAGAGAAAAGATAATGATTGTTTTTGGATGTATGAAATAGATTATCTAAGTAAAGACCATTTCCAAGAAAGCTTTGAGAGTAAGTTAGCATATGAGATCGAAATGGACTTTCATGATGAGTTGAAAACATTGTTTAAAGAAGAATGTATGTATGTTCAGGAAAGGTGTGAAATGATGGACGTTACTGTCGGCACAAAAATTTGGGAGTTATTAAGTTGTCGGCTACTATGATGGATATCCTAACACTCGTTTTAATTTAATTTAATAAATATATAATTTTGAAAAAATGGTATTTTAAATTTTTTGAAAATACAAGACCGAAACGATCTCATTTCCTTAATAGTTTAAATAAACAAGCCTAATACTGCAAGTAGTGCACCTACCCCGAGAGATATATACATTACTTACTGGTGAAGGCTTGATTAAATAAACTAAAGATTGTATAACATCCATTTAAGTCTGTGAAGGTATTTCATGTTGATCGACAAATTCCCCTATTTAATTTGAAGAATTAAATAGGGTTTATATTAAGTTGGGTTCGGAAAAGCTTCCTATAAGGGCAAGCCCCTATAGTTAATTACATCATAAATAATCGAAGTCACCTAAGAAAACTCTCGATAAAAATCAAGGGGTATTATCTTCAAAGAGGTCAAAGGATTATGACTTTTCAACAAGATCAGAAAAAGAGGTGTGAAAGGGTAATGTCTCAAATTTTAGAACATTTTTATTTGGAATCCAAAGGAGGAAGAATTAGGTAATGTCATAGATCCGGAGGAGAACCTTGGTGACTTCTCAAGCTATCCTATGGTTTGGCTTCAATTTTAGAGATTAGAATTTATTGAATGTTTCATCCTGCCAATTTTATTAATTTGGGCTTATATTCATGTGAAACAATCACACAAATAGTTTGGAAGTTGTGAGGATTTAGGTCATGACAGACGACAACCTCAGAATCCTAAAGTAGGTTAGGCTTAAATTATATAGCAGAGCTATACAAAGGCCTAAAGAAAAGTTTAGGATTTATGTTTGCATAAGCAAATAACCTTGAATTCCTATAAATTTGTTATTTAATTCTAAAGAATGGTTTAGCTGGTGAAGACATGTTTTGCTGTTTAAGATGGTCGTGTTGCCCATGGTGTTAGCTCCAAGCTCCTTATTTTGGCCAGTTTAAGTTTTCTAATGTGTCAAGTTATGATGTCAAATCAAATGTCCATATTGTCCATATGGTTATGGTTCTATGGTTATGGTTCTTTAAATATTATGGGCATATTAAAGTTGATTAGAGCGACACTGGTTAGGATTCCATGGTTCCCTCGTTCCGGCGCCACCATTTTCTTTCGGATTCACTTAGTCCAAATGAATTTACTAAACTCAACTCAATGAGTTTCATACTTTCATTTAGACCGTGGGAAATCTCATTAGTAACCGTAGGTTACCTCCTCCGAGGGATTCCCGATCATCCGATAGAGATGTGTTAATTTAGTTGCAATTTTTGTTTTGTGATGTTTGTGATTAAATTTTGAGTTGTCTTATATTTTGAATATTGTGGCAGTGAATTTTATCTTGGTTGATTTTAGTTTTGATTTTGGTTTCAGTTTTGTGGCTATCCTAAAGGTTTTAGTTTTGACATGCAGGGTAACATTGTTGTTTAACATGCAAGTTTATAAGCATAAAAGTACAGTATAGAAAGTACAGGAAAAGAAGGTACTATAAACTGTAAAAGTGTACCTGTCGAGTCTTCTCGTTCCTACACCGGAAAGTTTAGTATCATTGCAAGACATGTAAATATATTTGTAGAATTAAAGCATGCTCGTAGTAAAAGTAGAGAGTACAGTTTGAGGTGTGTTTACCAGATCCTATGTCATATCTTGGTGGTTCCAAATTTTGAGAATGATTCCATTAAGCAAATCATAATAAGTCCAGATGTTCTTCAAGATTTCTAAAGGGTTATGAAGAAGTCTCGGGTAATACCCTAGACATTTCATAGTCCCTGGAATTATCTTGAGTTCGTTTTGATCTTCTTGTGTTTGCTATATAGTTCATCCAGTTAATACCCTTAAGCTCAATGAATTATGATGTTTTGATTATCTCTTAAGTGGGGTAATTATCACCTCATATCTCACTTACGAATTATATGGGTAAATGCCCTTGGGGGCAACTTAACTTGATTAATTAATTTGATTTTAATGAATGGGCTTGTAGTGTTTTGGAAGGTTTTAAATTAATTATAAGTTATTTCCTTAACCCCATTAGAAAAAATTTTGATTAAGCCTAGTTCACTAATAAGCCCCTAAGACTTAATGGGTAGATTTATAATTTTAAGGAAAAGGATTTTTTTTTTAATATTTATGTTTTAATCCTTATTATTATTATAAATTATCTCGAATCCTTTAGTTGGGGGTTTAAAAATTAGTGAGTTATGATCTTGCAACATCAAACATGCTCTTCCAAAATCAAACCCCTCACCTTAATATCTCCTTACTTAAATGTTCTTCCAAATTTCATTAATTTTGAAAAAATACACATTTATCCTTTATAAGATCAAAGTGAGATTGGTTACTATCACTTATCCCTTTTATATTTCAATTATCAAAACATATCAATTAAGATTATTTATTGCCCATTTACACTTTTGGTTAAGCCTAAATATTAATTAAGCCTTGAATTCTAAAGTTACCCTTTTGCCCCTAAGGCCTTAATACCATATAATTCATTAAATTAAAATCAAATGACTTGAAAATTTTATGTTACCTCAGTCATGGGTTAATTAAAATATCAGAGGAGAAAATGTGATTTTTCTGAATTTATTAATTTTTTATAATTATTTTTAATGCAAAAATAGGGATTTTCAATTAAAATTTAATAACTCAATCAAATTAAAACTTTTGTCCTTAAGAAAAATATTGTTGGTTCACCTAAGTTAGAGGACCACTTGGACCAATTTTTATGATTTTTATAGGTTTAATTTAATTATTATAATTATTTATTTTTTTGAGCATTAATTAAATATAAAATAATATTTAAGTAAAAAATCAAGTTTTATATTTTTATTAAATTTCACTAAGTCCAAGGGAACCAAAAAAACAAATTTCATATTTTTTTGACTTATATTTTTAATTATAGAATTATTTTAGTGAAAAATTAGAGAAAATTCATTTTTAAGCCTTTAAAATTAATATCTTAACTTAGAAAATTAGAAAAATTATTTTAATTGGTCTAAATTGATCAGGAAGCCAAATGTGACATTTTCTTGTATTTTTACCATTTTGCAATTTTTATGATTTTAAATTAATTTTTTTAATTATTTAAAATCCCAAAAATGGTTAAAAAATGAAGTATTTATTTTAATTACAATTTTATTTTTTTAGGTTTCGCTGGTCATGAGGAGCTCCCAAAATTAATTTGGTAATTTTTTGAGTTGTATTTTAATTATTAGAATTATTTTAATGCCAAAAATGTGATTTTACTTAATTAATTTATTTGAGTGGTCAAATTAACTCCAATTGACTTAAAATTTTTATGGGGATCTCCTCTAACATTAAATTACAGTGTGGAATAGTTTTTATGTTATTTACATTTATAATTACTCCAAATTAATTTTTTTTTCATTTTTAGGTTGGTGACAATTAGGGTTATTTTAAATGAGTTAAATCAAGTTTATATTTTTCCTAGGATCCTCTGATCATAGTGAACCTAACAAAATAAATTTTATATTTTTTATGGGCATTTTGATTATTATGATTTTTATACTAAAATAGGGGCCATTAACTTGAAAAGTAGATATCTCTAGTTAGAAATGCCCCTTGACCTTGGAAAAATCAGGAGAAATGTCTAGCAACAAAGAACTCAAAAGCCCCATGGTCCCAAGCCATGGTAAAATGTCTATGCAAATGGAAAATCAAAATAAGGAAAACACATTTTAAACAATTAAAAAAAATACATGCTTCAAATGGACATGAAAATATTTCCACATTGTTCTCCTCTGTTCACTGAGCAAAAGGATATTTTTATTTTATTTTTGTGATTTTTCTACACAAAGATATGAATTTTTGAAATTCTGGCTATTTATTTAAATAAAAAAATCTCTATTTTCCTACTTAAGTGACGCGGCGCCACGCAATCCTACGACATCTCCGAAGCTCCACGTGACGTGCTCCCATTCGACGTCGCCATCTGAGTCAGCCGCCACACATTTCCTCTGTATCGCTCCATCTTCTTGTCCAGCGCGATCCCGTCAGTCCATCCATTACACACGTGATACATCTATAATATATAGTGTTTTTGGACACATTTTTATACCAATTTTTGAGATATTGCGCTTTAATGGAAGGTATTTTTGTGTTTTTCTTTTAGTTACAAGTAAAAGGTGAAAAATGCTTAAAGAAGTGAAAAGGGATCCAATTTGAAGCAAATAGGTGAAAATTGTGCTTAAGTGTTTTGGTTTCTAAGTGCCAGATCTGACACTTAAGCGACAGTTAAATAGAGAAGGCCGAGCCTGTGTAGCAGAGGCTTCGCGCTTAAGTGCCAGAGGTAGTTATTTGATGAGTAAATTCAGTTTTGTGAATTTTAAAGAGGTATTTGAGGAACCTTTTGGCATAAATAGATGAACTTCATTGTAGTATTCAAAAATCTACTGTTGTGGCTAATTCTTTTGAGCTTAAACCTGCTATTATCCAAATGGTATCAAATAATCAATTTGGGGGATCACCAATTGAAGATCCAAATTTTTATCTTGCCAATTCCCTAGAATTTTGCACTACATTTAAATATGATGTGGCATCAGATGATGTCATAGGACTTAGGTTATTTCCTTTCTCACTGAGAGATAAAGTTAGGATGTGGTTGAATTCGTTAGCACCTGGATCTATCAGAACTTGGGGTAATTTAGCACAAAAATTCCTTGCTAAATATTTTCCACCATAAAAAACTACGAAGCTTAGAAATGATATTACATCTTTTAATTAGTTTGAAGGGTTATTTATTTATGAAGCATGGGAACGTTTTAAATAACTCTTAAGAAAGTGTCCACACCATACAATACCAGATTGGTTAATAATTCAAACTTTTTATAATAGATTAGTTGGATCTCTTAGATCAATTATCGATGTCGCTGCTGGGGGTTCATTGATGTCAAAATCATTTCTTGACTCCTATGCTTTAATTGAATAAAGGGTTACCAATAATTTTCAATGGCCTTCTGAGAGGGTGAATCCTAATAAAGTAGCTAATATTCATGAAACTGATGCATTTATTTAGCAAATCAAGTTGCTACAATTTAAAGGAAGTTAGACCAATTTGGAATGAATTTTTCTTAACCAATTTCCATGATTGAAGAGAATTAATTAGGCTAAATGGTAGATTCTCAAGCATCATTAGAAACTTTGAATGCCATAAGTAACAAGCAGAATAACCCATATTCAAACTATTATAACCCAGGTTGGAAAAACCATCATAACTTTAACTAGAACAACATAACAATTCGGGTGGTAATAATCAGCAATGGGGGAACAACCAAGTAAACCCATCGGGAAACTGGAACAATAAAGGGAATAATAATTATAGATCTACTTATCTTCAGGTTTCAATAAAAATACACAATTTAAGCAGAAGAAGTTGTCTATAGAATAAGTGGTGTTACAATTGGAAAATCAATTATAAAGTCCAGGAGCTACAATTAGAAATATTGAGGATCAACTTGGGCAAGTAGAAAATTCATTAAGTAATAGATCCCAATGCCTAGCAATACTGAATCAAATCCGAAAGACCAAAATAAAGAGAAAGTAAAAGCCGTTCAACTTAGAAGCTTAAGAGATTTGGAAGGTAGGGTTCAAAAAGAAACTTGAGTAGAGAGAGAAGAAATTGAAGAATTAAAAGAGGACGCTCCAAAAGATTCTGAAAGACCGATTTCTCCACTAAAAATTGATTTTTTGATGTGGAAAAATCACCACCTCCATTTCCTCAAAGACTTCATTTGCAGAAGTTGAAAAAGAAATTTTCAAATTTTCTGGAAATATTTAAGAAGCCTACAATTAATATTATATTTGTGGAAGCCTTCGAACAAATGCCGAGCTATGTAAAGTTTATGAAGGATATTCTCAATAGGAAAAGGAAATTTGAAGATAATGAGACTGTTGTACTAAATGAGGAGTGTAGTACTATAATTCAGAAGAAGCTTCCTAAAAAGCTTAAGGATCCTGGTAGCTTTAAAATTCCATGTGCAATAGGAAACAGATTTTATGGGAAAGCTTTATGTGATTCAGGTGAAAGCATTAACCTTATGTCATTAGCAATATTCAAAAGATTAGGATTAGGAGAAATAACTCATACTACTATAACTCTGCAGTTAACAGATTGTTCAATAACATACCCTAAAGGAGTTATAGAAGATGTTCTAGTGAAAGTGGATCAATTTATCTTTCCTGTTGATTTCATTGTGCTAGATATGGAGGAAGATAAAGAGATACTTATCATTTTGGGGAGATCTTTCCTAGCCATAGGAAGAGAAATGATACATGTGCATAAATGGGAATTAACCATGTGCGTCAGTGATCAAACTGTTACTTTCAATATTTCAAGTTCAATGAAATACCCTGCAAAAGGTAAAGATGATGAATGTTATAGAATGGATGTTATAAGATATCTAAGTGAATGTCATTATGGATGTTATAAGATATCTAAGTGAATGTCATTTCAAAACTACTTATGAAGAAAAATCTGAAGAAAAAGATTTGGAACACAAGCAATAAGAGGAATTAGATCAATGTGAAGACCTTTTTAAGGAAGATTCAAGCTATGTTCGAGAAAGTTTTGAAATTTCGGACACGATAGATAAAAATAAATCATTTTGTCCATCTATTGAAAAACCTCCAGAACTTGAGTTGAAGTTATTTCTTGAACATTTAAAATATGTCTTCTTAGGAGATTCCTCTACTTTACTAGTTATAATTTCCTCAAAGTTAACGGTGGAAGAAGAAAAAAGATTGATAAAAATATTGAGAAATTTTAAGAAAGCCTTTAGATGGACAATTGCTGATATTAAAGGAATCAGTCCTTCAATTTTTATGCATAGAATTCACATGAAAGAGAACTGCAAACCCAAGGCTGATCCTAAAATTAGATTGAATCCTGTTATGAAATAAGTTGTTAAGAAAGAAATTTTAAAGTGGTTAGATGTTGGAATTATTTACCCTATTTCAGATAGTGCATGGGTTAGTCCAATTCACCGCATTCCTAGGAAAGGAGGAGTAACTGTAACTGTGAATGAACATAATAAGTTAATACCTACTAGATAAGTTACAAGGTGGCGAATATGAATTGATTATAGAAAATTAAATATTGCCACTAGGAAAGATCATTTTCCCCTACCCTTTCTAGATCAAATGTTGGATAGACTAGCTGGGCATAAATACTTTTGTTTTCTTGATGGATATACTGGTTATCTCCAAATTCAAATATCTCATGAGAATCAAGAGAAAACAACGTTTACCAATCATTATGGTACTTTTACTTTTAGAAGAATGCCCTTTGGTTTATGTAATGCCCCTCTTACATTTCAAAGATGTTTGATGGCAATTTTTTGTGATTTAATTGAAAAAGGGATTGAAGTCTTTATGGATGACTTTTTAGTGTTTGGAACTTCATTTGACTCATGTGTGGAACATTTATCTAAAGTTCTTAAGCACTGTGAAGAAACAAATTTAGTCCTTAATTGGGAAAAATGTCAATTTATGATAACAGGAGGAATAATTTTGGGACATCAAATTTCAGAAAATAGTATGGAAGTAGACTCTGCAAAAATTCAAGTGATCACTAATTTACTGAACCCAACAAGTGTGAAGTAAATCAGGAGATTTTTAGGACATGCTGGATTCTACAAGCGGTATGTCTTTTAAGTTATTAAAAGAAAAATTAATCACTGCACTGATTATAGTTACCATATTGGGGAAAACCTTTTGAATTGATGTGTGATGCTAGTGATTATGCTATTAGAGCTGTTTTAGGACAAAGATGTGATAAATTTTTTAAAGTAATTTACTATGCTAGTAAAACTCTCAATGAAACTCAAATTAATTATACAATAACTGAAAAAGATTTATTAGCAATAATATATGTTTTTGTTAAATTTAGATCATATTTGATTAGGGCTAATTGTATAGTGCATACAGATCATTTTGCTATTAAGTATTTAATGAAAAAGAAGGATATTAAACCTAAACTTTTAAGATGGATTCTTCTTTTACAAGAATTTGATTTTAAAATAATAGATCAGAAGGGGATTGAAAATCAAATTGTTGATCATTTGTCCAGGCTTGAATTAGGAAAACCACTCTATTCTGATAAAGAAATTAATGAACACCCTATGGAATGACATACCAACAGAAGAGAAAATTTATTTCTGAAGGTAAGACTTATTTTTGGGATGACCCATTTTTATATAAACAAGGAAAGGATCTGATTATTCGAAGATGTGTATCATTAGAAGAAACTTATGAAATAATCCAAAAACATCATAATTCTGATTTTGGGGGACATTTTGGTGTTGATAAAACAACATACAAAATTTAACAATCTGGATTCTGTTGGCCTACTATTTTTAGATATGTTAATAAATGTATCAAAACTTGAGATAGATGTCAACGAGCAGACAATATTTCTAGAGGAAATAAAATGCCCCTCAATTCCATGCTAGAAATTGAAATATTTGATGTTTGAGATTAGATTTCATGGGGCCATTTATACTATCTTTCGAGAATTTTCATATACAGTTAGCAGTAGACTATGTATCCAAATGGATAGAAGCTATTGCTTTACCTCAATGTAATGATCAAAGTGTAGCAAAATTTTTGAAAACAAACATATTTTATAGATTTGGATGTCGAGGGTTATCATAATTGATGGAGGAAGTTATTTTAGAAATGTCATAATGGAGAAGTTATTAAAGAAATATCATATAAATCATAGAATTATTATTACTTATCATCCTCAAACAAGTGGTTTGGCTGAATTATCCAATCGAAAAATTAAAAGAATTATGGAAAAATTCTGAATCCAAAAAAAATGTATTGGTCAGTCAAACTTGACTATGATTTGTAGGCTTATAGGGCTGCATATAGAACTCCTATAGAAACGTCCTTATATAGGCTAATATTTGTAAAAGCTTGTCACTTACCAGTTGAACTTGAGCATAAAGTATATTGGGCGATTAAAGAGTTCAATTATATTTT